>NW_026249951.1:865503-920503 GCF_024043155.1 Alternaria arbusti | reverse complement strand
AGTATAACTTATAAGTTAAGCTAAAGAAGTATATATTCTATATAATAGAAGTATTCTTCTTAGGCTATATTATAGGTATTAATAAAGTATAGATAAGTAAAGAAAAGATTAAGCTTATTAAAGAATAGCTTCTACTAACTATAGTTAAGAAGATATAATCTTTTCTAGAACTTCTAAACTTTAACTAATAGTTTATTAAAAACTACTCTAAGATTACTATTTCTTGAACTAAGCTAATATAAAAGAATATATCTTTTATATAAAGTAAGAAAGTAGAAAACGTATTCTAGACGCTTAAGAATATAAGTATTATACTACTATACTTCTATATATTCTAATTAGAATAACTATTACGTTTTAAAACTAACGCGTTAGACTTTATACTTAGAGACTACGCTAGCTAGCTATATAAAAGTAAATAGTATCTAATTATCTATTACTTACGTAAGTTCTTAGAACTTAAAGAATAATATAATATTTATAATAAGAAGCTTTTAGCTATTATTATCTACTTAGAATATTAGAGAGTATATACTAAAAGCTACTTAGAACTTATAATATTTATAGATTATAAGAACTTAGTTAACTTTATAACTACTAAGAAGCTTAACTACTAATAAGTTTAATAGTTAGAGAAACTAAGCTAATATAAGTTTAAGGTTATATATATATCTAGAAAGAATAATAGTAGAGTAGACGCTCTTAGCTATAGATATAATATTACTAGAACTAAATCTATTATAGATACTACGATACTTAAGATTAATAATAATAGGTTATTAGAACTAGCTAAAACGCTAAACTTAATACTATAAGTTACTAGTAAGGTACTAGAGAAATTATAAGATATAATTATTAAGTAATACTATAATAATTCTATATATAGTTACTCTAGTATTACTAAAACTATAAAACTTATCTAATATAACTATAAGTTTTTATATATAAAGAATAAGATTATAGCCTTTATTACTAAGTATATAGACTATTAGAAGAATAAGTATAGTATCTACGCACTCTATAGAGAAATATAAGTAATAGAGCTATCTAACTAGCCTTAGTTAGATATCTTTATAAACTTTATTATAGGCTTACTAGTCTTAAGAGACTTTATAATATAAGTATTCTATAACACTATTCTTATAGTAGTAGATTATTTTATAAAGTAAGCTAAGTATATTACTTTTTATAGAAACTTTATAGTAGTATAACTTATATATATTATTAATAATTAAGTTATCTAACACTATAGTATTTTAAAGTTAATTATTAGTAATAAAGATAAGCTTTTTACTTTAAACTTCTAGACTACTTTATTAGCTACTCTTAAAACTAAGAGAAAGCTACTAATAGCTTATTATCTATAGATAGATAGATAGACTAAGTAAATAAATTATATAATAAAAGTATATCTACGTATCTACGCTAATAAATAATAGAATAACTAAGTATTATTATTATCTATAGTATAGATAGTATATAATAATAAGCTTTCTAAGTCTATAGAATAGACTCTATTCTACGCGAACTATAGAAGATATCTAAATCTTTTTATATATACTTTTTCTAGTTAAAAAATAGAAGTAGCTATTACTACTACTAATAAGCTAAAGATAGTATATAAGTTACTTAAAGTAATACTTAAAAAAGTATAATACTAGAGTATTTTATATATTAATAAGAAATAAAAAATAGTACTTTAGCTAAAGAAGAGAGATAAAGTTTATTTACTTATAAAGAATTTCTATACTAGGTAATCTAATAAAGAGCTTAATAATATTAAGATTAGACTATTTTTAATTCTTAACTAGAAGAGGCTAGTTATATTTATACTTAACTTTCTACTAGATATAAAAATCTACTTATAATTCTATATTAATATATTAGAACTAGTAGATTCTAAAATACTACTTTAGAAAACCTTTTATTTTAAAATAGAAGAAGATAATATTTTTAAAGTTAAATAAATTCTTAGATATTAATAGAAAAGAATACTTAGTTAAGTAGTTAGAATATAATAATAGTAATAATATATAGAAACTAGATATAAACTTTATAAACTACTATTAATACTTTATAAAATACTACTAATATTAAAAAACTTTTAGTAATTAAGTAGTAACTCTTTAAAGGCGCTTTAGATACTAGGTAATAAGTTTAATGATAAGCCTTTAGATAGCTCTAAGAACTCTATTATCTATCTAGCCTCTTTATATTCTAATTTCTTAATTTTATAAAACTTAACTACTATTATATCTTTAGCGTAATAATCTAATAAATCTATCTATAGTCTTAGCTACTCTTTATAAAAGCGCTATATATATAACTTTTCTAAAACTTTTTTATATACTTTTATTACTATATCTTATATATTATAACTTTCTTTAATATAAGTATATTACTTTTTCTTTTCTACTACTAAGCGTTTAAATTCTACTTCTATAATATAGATATTACACTACTAGCTACGCTATAGATACTTACTATACTTTTCTAAATAAATATAAACTTTATATATACGCTTATTATATATAACGTAAAGTACTACTAAGCTAGCTATACTACTAAGCTAGCTATTTTTTCTTAGTATCGCGAATACTATATATAAATAGCGATGCAATTATAACGTACGATAGAATTTAATTAGTAAGAAGGTAGAATTAAACTTACTCTTATAGCCTATACCTTAGATTAATTTTAGACCTTATAATACGCTACTACTACTTTTAGCGTATAATATTAGTAGCTCTCTAATTAGCTAAACAAAATTAAGTATTAAGCTTAAGTACTACTAAACTATTAGAAACTCTCTTCTATAGAAAAGTAAACTATTATATAATATATTCTTAAGCTAAACGCGTAAGAATTTGCCTCTTAGCTTTATAAGGTAGTAGATATTATAGATAAACTACTAGCTATACGTAGTAGAATATCTATTAGTAAGAACTAGATAGAGCGCTTTGTTTAGTGTATAGAGAAGCTTAAGATAGCCTTTAACTAAGCAAAGAATTACTAGAGAATACTCTAGAAAGACTTAGAGGTTATTAGCGCCTAGTTTAAGCTTATATAAGAGACAAAAGCTAAGTATAGAGTTCTTAACGCTAATATCTATAACTTTAATAAAATAGGCTTCTAGATAGGTATTATTAGCTTAATAAAAGTAGTTATAGGCTTAGAGCGTTATATAAGACTAAACTTAATCTAGCTAGGCAATTATAAGTGGATTATAGTTATCTAGAGCATCTGCGCTACTAGGTACGTAACTCTACTCTTTATTATCTATAAGAGATATATCTATATCTTAGTATAGTACGAGAAGACTTTAATACTATATAACTAGAAGCTCTTTATTTTAGAGAATAGCTAGATAAATAATTAGCTTAGCCTTAAGTAGTTAAAGTACTTTAATAAGTATATAAAGTTATATTAGATAGAGTTATATAAGCTTCTTATTTTAGATAGCTATAAAAGCTACCTTAACTAAGATTTTAAGAACTACTACCTTATATAAAAGATTCTAACCTTCTTTATATCTACTTATTTATTATATATACTTTAGCTACTTAATATAGTATATTTCTTACTATTAAAACTAAAGTACTCTTAGCGCGTATAAGACTTAGTACGTTAATACGTCTACTATATTAATAAAGAAGGCTTCCTTCTAGCCTTTAAGAATACGTTTTTTAATATATTTATATATAAGAACTATAAGAAGGCCTTTAAGATAGTAGAACTAGTTTCTATTAATATATAGAGAGTTCTTAATTGCCTTAAAGTCTACTTTTATACGCTACTACTAGTTACTCTACTAGAAACACTCTAGTAGTTAAGAATACTAAGTAATACGTACGAATTTAGATTATAATTAAGGCTAGTAAGAGAATTCTTTATATAATTACTAATAAGTACTTAAGAAGGCTTCTTAAAGCTTATTAAAGAAGCTAAAGAGATACTATATAAAAATATTCTTATTAAAGCCTGCGTATAAGAGCTTAAAGAGTAAGTAGTAGAGTTAATAAAGTATAGAGAGCGTAAAAGAAAGCGAATTTAGATAGGTAGTATACTAGAGTTTAGTGTAGGCGTATTATAGGTAGCTAAAAGTGCTTCTACTACTTATATAAGGTCTAAGAAGAGTAGTAGTAGAAGTAGTTAAGAAAGAATCTAGCTAGCTTAATAACGCTGTAGTAATTATAAAAAGACTAGATATAACGCTTATACATATTAGAAGAATATAGAAGAAGATTCTAAATCTAATATAGCTACGTTATACAAAGAATCTATAAAGAATATAAAGTAATTTTATATTTTATATATAGTATTCGCGATGCTAAGAAAAAGTAGCCGGCTTAGTAGTATAGCTAGCTTAGTAGTGCTTTATATTATAAGTAGAGTATTTCTAAACTATAGCTTTTCTAAAAGAATTAATAAAGTTATAAAGATAGTAATAATAGTTAGTACTAGTAAGAGGTTTCTACTTAGATATAGTAAGATAGAAAGTAAAGTAGCTAACACTACTTATAACGTAAAGCTATTTTAGTTATAAGCTAAGCTTTACT
The DNA here is from genome assembly GCF_024043155.1 of Alternaria arbusti. Classification (NCBI taxonomy): domain Eukaryota; kingdom Fungi; phylum Ascomycota; class Dothideomycetes; order Pleosporales; family Pleosporaceae; genus Alternaria; species Alternaria arbusti. The sequence continues at coordinate 915,944 of NW_026249951.1, read as the reverse complement.
ACTATTATATAACTTAAGAATAACTTACTAAAAGAAAAGAGAATAGTATTATAATTTAAAGAAGAAACTTAGAAACTAAAGTTTTATAAATATTAGTATATCTAAAATAATAATCTAATAGCTATAAGTAGTTACGTAACTTACTTAGTACTTAGTGCTCTTAGTATAACTAAGTAATACTAATTAGACTATAAGACTACTTAGTGCTTAGTACTCTTAGTATAACTAAGTACTACTAAGTAAAGTAATACTTATTAAGTTTATAGCTTAGACACTAAACTCTTATAGCTTAGTATATTTAACTTTATATAAGACTCTAGTATTTAATCTAAAAATTATACTTCTTTCTTAACTCTTTATAATATTATATTATTCTACTAAATATACTATTATACTCTTATACTATTATATTAATCTACTAATTATACTAGTATACTACCTTATTCTACTTTACTTACTTACTCTCTAAGAACTAACTCTTAGATTATCTTAAAATAATCTTTACACTAATAGTATATAAGTAAAGTAATTAAAAAATAAAAAGTACTTTAGAAAGAAAAATAAATAGTATATAAAATTATTAAAAGAAAAGCGCTTATAGCTAGACTTACTTATAGTTACTTATTTAGATATTTATCTAGTATACTCTTTTATAAATAAACTAGTATTAGTTTAGATAGTAGAATAAAAGTTTCTATTATATACTTTTCTTTAGAGAGGCCTTATAGAGAAGATAATATACTACTAGTCTAGACTAAAATCTATATATCTACTAGAATACTAGTATAATAGCTATAAGTAGCCTATCTTAAAATATAAACTAAGAAGTCTAATATCTATATAAGTATTTAGATATTAAGCCTAAGTACGTAATAAAAGTAAATAAAGTTAGAAATCTATAAAGATATACTATTAACTAATTCTAATATCTTTAGAAGAATTTAAGTAAGAGTATAGCTATTAGAATCTAAAAAATAGTAAACTATACTTAAATAGAGTAAAGCTAGAGAAAACTTTAGTAAAAGCTTATAGTAGTTCTAATATATAAATTAATTATTAGATTTAGGTATAAAGGTAAAAGACTAATTAAACTATCTATTAGCTAGTTTCTACTAAAGTTTCTTTTAGAATAGTAGTAATATATTTAATTTTATAAAGTAAAGTAAATAATTAAAAGCTTAGAGACTAAAATAGTTTTTATCTATATTTAAACTTTAAATATATAAGAAGTTCTTATTACTTAATTAAATATAAATAGTTAGATAGAATATTATTAGTAGACTATTTTTAGTAAGTAGAACTAGTAATATAGAGTAAACTAAATAAAAAGTTAAAGTACTAGAATATACGCTTATTAGATACTATAAAAAGTATTAGTTTATCTAGATAGTAGAATAGTAGCTATAGAAGTTAGAATCTACTAAGAAATATATAATAACTTACTTACTAAATAAACTAGCTCTAAAAATAAATAGTACTTAAGTATATTACTTATTCTTTATAAAGTAAAGTTTTATATCTAAATAACTTAGAATAAAAGTATAAAAGCTAATTAGTTAAGTTTATAAAATATAATTAGCTATTAAAAATAATATAATAATAGTATATTAGTATTTTATAAACTAATATAGTAAATTTATATAATACTTATATTAGATTACTACTATACGTAAAGCTAATAGATATTAAAATCTTATATAGCTTAACTTATAGTAGTAATTTAATATAATATATTATATTAACTTACTATATATACTATAAGATATAATATTTTATTATAGACTAGCCTTAGAGTTAGAATATACTAAGTGTAAATAGAATATTATAAGGCTTAGAGATTAGAAAGCTATATATAGAATCTAGAGGTTTATATAGTAAGTCTAAATCTTATCTATATCTTCTCTATTCTAGTCTAGGCTTAGGCAAAGTCTAAGACTATTATATATTTATAATACTAAATAGAAGTAAAAAAGTTAAGATAGAAGTAATATAATAAGTATATAATATATAGTATAAAGTATATAGCTAATAAAAGCTTATACTAGCTAGCTTATAAGTAGACTATAAAACTTCTACTTAAAGATTAGTATCTTAAACTAGAAGTAGAAAATTATAGTACTATATATAGAGCTATAGTATAATTTTACTTATTTACTAAAGTAAAATTTATACTCTAGTAAGTTAATAAATCTAAAAATCTATAATAAAGATTTTATAGTAATATTAGCTTATTTATATTTTAGTATATTTTATATTTTCTAGTATTAATCTTAGCTATAATTTATATACGTTTATAATAAATCTATTAAAAAAAGTTTACTTTTATATTTATTTAAAAGCTTTTTTTCTTTTAATAATTATCTAAGAACTATACTTTACTACTATATATTAGATAGATTTATCTTACGTATCTTATCTACGCGCTTACGTGCATTAGGTAATACTTTGCGACTGTCTTATTCCCGGAGACGCTAAATCTTAACAGGCTTAAGAAAACCAACCCGTTCTGCACGTCCTAGATTTCTATTCACTAGCATCCCCCACGGTATTAAACGTCTTTCTTCGCCCGTAGTTGGTCTTTATCGCGATTACCCTGCACAAATGGCCAGTCAACGCGTCGACGCGAAGGAGGTTGCAGACTTGAACACTGTCATGGGTCGCAACCTTCAGACATGGCCTGGCGCGCGCGACATTGAGATACAAGAAGCCACCCTGAATGCTGAAGCTCGCCATCAAGATGCAAGGCACACACACGACAAGCCAAGCCAGCCTGCTCTCGCCCGCGTACTTTCGCGTCGATCGGCAGCTTCATTCGACCCAGGCCCCGCTCCCGATGGTGGCCTCACAGCTTGGACCCAAGTCCTATGCACGCACCTAACTATCCTGACCACCTTTGGCTTCTTCACGTCATTCGGCGTGTATCAGACCTACTACGAAAACACACTCGGCATAGCTTCTTCGACCATTTCCTGGATTGGATCGCTTCAGGTATTCCTTCTCTTCTTCCTTGGCACTTTTACAGGCCGTGCTACGGACGCTGGACTTTTTCGCCCGGTCTACATCGCTGGTGCGTGCTTTCAGCTACTCGGTATCTTTACCTTGGCGGAGAGCAAAAGTGTTTGGCATGTCTTTCTCTCTCAGGGCGTATGTCTGGGAATTGCAAATGGGTTGCAATTCTGTCCGTCCATGGCCCTTGTCTCCACTTACTTTGTCAAGCGTCGTGCTTTTGCGCTGGGCTTCACAGCGCTGGGGTCCTGCACTGGGGGCGTCATATTCCCGGTTATTGTGCAGCAATGTCTCCCCAGCTTAGGCTTTCCATGGACGATACGCATCATCGGCTTTATCATGTTGCTCATGAATGCCATCACCATCGGCTTGTACCGTACCCGGCTCCCTCCCAGGAAAAGCGGTCCATTGGTCGACTGGGCGAGCTTCACGGAACTGCCATATGCTCTGTACTGTGCTGGTGCCTTTTTCAGTTTCTGGGGGTTGTATTTCGCTTTCTTCTACATTGGAAGTTATGCGCGAAATGTTCTTGGTGCCAGTTACCAGCAAAGTATCAATCTGCTTCTCGTGCAAGTATGCATGGGGTTTATCTTTCGCCTACTGCCGACCTACTATGCCGACAAGGTTGGTGGGCTTAACGTTCTTATACCGTTCGCGTTTGTCTGTGGTATCATGATGTTCGTATGGATTAGAATTAACTCCATCGTCACCCTGTACATATTTGCTGTCATATATGGAAGCGGGAGCGCCGTTATCCAGGCGCTTTGGCCTGCGGTAATCGGAAGTATGAGTCAGGAGAGAGATCTGAAGAAGTCTGGGGTGAGGATGGGCATGGCCTTCACCGTGGTGAGTATATCGAGTTTTACAGGTCCGCCACTAGCTGGAGCGATCATCCAGAGCCACAATGGCAACTACACGTATGCGAATGTTTGGGCGGGTCTGTCTTTCTTTGTAGGAGGGTGTCTTTTACTTGCTACTAGGGTGTCGCTGGTAGGCTGGGACTGGAAGGCAAAAGTCTAGAGGTAGCTTGCATCGAGCGTTCCTCGGCCTACCTTTCGTGCGTTGCCGCGATGTGTTCAGGATGACTAGGATTGGGGGGGTACAAGGGAATATGTTCCGTGCGATCTATGGGAAGATCATGACTTGCGACGTTCTTGCACTATCCTTCCTATTTATCCTTGAGCGTAGTGACCCTTGCTAATAGGCCGGGGTCTTCTCTCTCTTTGTCCATCTTGGCATGCCAATCCGCCTCGGCCTTGGCTGCATTTTTGCGAACCCGCGCAGTGTTCCACTTCATATAATAACAGCAAAGCGGGAAGAAGATTGAGTCTACCACAGCCCAGGCAAATAAGATTCCAAAGTTCAAGCCAACTCGTGGATGCAGATCGAACAGGATTGACCGTGTGAGCTCGACGATATTGTGCATCGGCCAACCATAGCCCCAGCGATAAAAGCTCGGTGCAAGCTCGAGGGCATAAAACCCAGTGGCGACATTGCTGATGACCCAGAAAATGAGCCACAACGCCGTCCAAGGGGAGCCCAGCAGCATGGCCATATTCTCGCTCGCAAGGCCAAAAGCAATCATTCCAATCCAATTGCCCATCCAGTATACCAAGAAGGTACCTCTGCCATACGCGTTAGGGTTACCGGCAGGCTGATTGTGGGAGGCAGTAGGACGGTCCATGGGCATAAGGTAGGCGAGGCTGACAAAGGAGTAGACGAGAGAGAGAAAGAAGTAAGATGCGACCGTCGCGATGTAGCGCCACACGATAAGCTGATAGAAGTGCAGCGGTGGATGACCTTTGGGCGAGAGGTACTTCAGATGGATAGGTAGGAAGAACGTAAAGCTAAAGAAGGAGATGATGACTAAATAGCGGTGTAAGATATTAGTATATGTCACATGCGGTTCGTACAGGAACATTGCTCACTCAGGTATATAAGGCCAATGCTAACCGCGGGTGTAGCGATAGGCGGTCCAAAGGGGCGCAAGTCGTTGACGGTGAACTCAATGCCGGGAGAGAGAGCTTGAGGTGCGATGTCTAGGCGCATGTCCGTAACTGAAACGTTGTTCTGGAGAAGATGTGCGATCCACGCGCGGCCAAATTCGGTGACTACGCGCTTCTGGAGGGTGTTAATACTGGGTACAATGTAAGTCGAGGTGGTAATTTGATCGCGCGCCGAATTATAGATGATCTGGCAGGCACCCAAGGGATCGTAGCTCGCGTTCCCCAGTTTCACTGCGGCATCGAGCATTGCTGTGGCGTTGGAATTGATGATGACGGCCGCCCAGGCATGGAAGTCGTAAACTTTGTTGCGTACGTTCAGCGAGTCGTTGTTGAAGTCTTCGGGAGACGCAAAGGTGTAGCCAGGCACCACGCCATCTTCCTCCATAATGCTGCGAACAGTGCGAGTGACAAACGGACCCACGAAGGGTGCGACCCCGGTAAACGGTGGCTGGCCATCGAAGTCTACAACGGAGATGTTCAGACCCCCCACGTTTGCATTTTGACGAAACAGTGCACCCCAGAAAAGGCAAAGAAAGGCCATGATGGCAATGGCGAGAATGAGATTTGTACGAAGCCAGAGCCTGATCACGTGTAGCCTGACACCGGCCATGGACGAGTGAAAGAACCCGGCAGGCGCCTGTTCTTGCACGATCCTGCGGCTACTCTTTGTGCGGCCACGCTGCAGCGTTGTTAGCCTATTGGGAGCGGCGGAGGTGCCATGCACCGTCTCAGTCTTGACACCCGTGGTCTGCTGCTCCAGAGGAGTAGAGCTGGCGGCGGCGGAAGCTTGTATTCCCAGCTCGGACTCGCTAGATGAGCTGGAATCGTATTCGTGATGATATCGTGGGGCGATCTGACATCCAAGTGTGGAATGAGACATGTTGGGCGCTATGATTGATTACCTACTGGACATTTTCACTGCTTATATTTCCTGAGGCCCTGACACTTAGTGCTTGCTGTGGGTTGCTGACGGATGTACGCTAAAGTGACGCTAGTTCATTTGCAGTAAGATTATTCGATGGTTCCGTCTCCAGTGAACGCTACCTACCTATGTAGGTACCTACCTAGGTAAGCTTCACTCCCGAGGTCTTGAGTTACGGCCGATGTGCCTGATGCCAAAATCATCGCTCAGCATTCTAGGTAAACTGATTCGAGCTATTTGAACGGTTCAGTAGAGTTTCCGCTGTGTGAGCCCAACGATCAGAGCTGCGCGTGTGGTTCCCAGATGGTACGAAACCCGAAATCGGTATAGCTTGGTGGCTGACATAAGCCCGGGAGAATCCAGGAACCACCTGAGCACGGATCCGCTCAATCGCGCCACATGCCAACCGCCCAACTCTCATCATGACGGACGCGGACACCTGTGGCTTCAATTACTGCCTTTGCGGGGAATCGGGCCTTCGGTGCATCGCTTCAGACCCATCTACAGAATAGGCATGTCGGGCAGGGGGCGCAGAGACGGTCGCAGCGCTAGAGGTGGCAGAGGACGAGGCAGAGGCAAGACGCGAATAGTATGCTACCGCCAAATCGCGAGACAATCGTGAGACAATCGCCACAACCAAACACTACTAAGATATGCGCAGTGGGAGTGGGAAGCATACACGCCTGGCGCCGAGGTGTACGACCAGTTATGGCGCGTTCGCAAGGAGCCTGCCACTGTCACCGCACGACTACCTAACGTCTGCCCTATGTCGAATGCACGAACGCGAATACTCCATCGCCGACAGACCGAGGACCGCTTCAAGCGGGAGCTATACACCGTAGAGGTCACATATACGGGCGGACCGGGGAGTGCACGGGACGGTATTGCCCTTACACAGCTTGAGGATGTGGACCTGCAACGCATACTGCAGTTCGTTTCTCTAGCTGAACTGGAACGATATGAAACTGAGCAGTTCAGGCTCGAGGCAGAGGCAGAGGCCATTGCTATGCGCACCGAGGCCGAAGACCTGGCGCGTCGCCAACTGCGAAAGAATGCCAAAGGACCAAACGCCAGCAAAGGGAGCCGCGTGCTCAGCGCGCTCGCCTTCTCTGTAGAGCCGACCCCACGTTCACAGGGTCGACCGAGAGCCACACGCGGAAAATGCAGGGGAAGGGCGAGAGGTGTAGAGCCAACAAGAGGCCTCGTCGTAAGCTCCCGACAGCTCAAGAACGACATGCACGAGCAGCTGGTAGACAGCGAACCTATGGTGTTCGATCGTACAACCGAACACATCGGACAACCCACGCAGACATCGCCCAACACCACACGCTCAGCTTTTGTCGCCAACAGCGCTCTTTCGGTATCACCAATACCCAGGAGAGTATCCATCTCTGTCCCTCGACGGGAACTTTCAGAAGTTTCCGAACCTTCCGAACCAGAAGATGTGGACTACTTAGCGCTCAGCGACAATGATGCAAAATCTACAAGAGGCGACTTACCATCGCTCGCAATCGAGGTTGGGAATGCGGGCAGCAGTAAAGATCGTCCGTTCTCTAGCCCATCCGGGATCGAGAGCACTCTTCCATGTCAACTTCACCCCATCGTACCCGCTTTTTCACCGTCTGCTGATAACGTGCTCCAAGAAGCTCCAACGGCAGCTCCATTTTCCGCGCGAGACTCTGGCTCCCCAGCTCCATTGGATTCCAGAGTGGCGGACGTCTTTCTGCAGACAGCGTCTTCCTCTAATTATTCAGCGCTTGCTGCATCAGACCAAGACAACATAATACCCCCACAACCCGCTTCGCCGCAATTTGAATCGGACGGATACGTCGGCAGCCAAATAACATCTATGCGCACATTGTATCCGGGACAACAGTCGCTCGAACACAACAACGAAGACGATGCAGAAGCGGATGCAACGGAAGAGTTTGCTGTAGAGGCCATCGTGGCGCATTTTCACGAGCACGAGAAGAACTACTACCTCGTCAAGTGGGAGGGATACGAAGACAGCCATGATTGGCTTCCTGAAGAAGATCTTGAGGGCGCTGCAGACCTGGTCACTGAATACAAGGAGCGGATTGGATGGAGGAACAAGAAAGTCGAAATAAGATGACATGATGTAGCGAATGGGTTGAATGTAGATATGGGCTTCAATATCTTAGTTGGTCGTCAGAAGACCAGGCATGTTGCCATGTCCCAATGCCTCATCTGCACCGTATCCATGTGCCTGCATCAGACGTTTCGAATTCCATCCACAGGGCCAGTTGAAAGAGGAGTGCGTCTCGGACAGACCCGTGTGTTGATCTGCTTACGTATATTGACTTACCTCCCTTGCTTGTTTCAGATCTGATGATGTCGTCGCAGGATAATGTGGTTCGTGGGGCAACAAAGCTCGTCCCGGTGAACTCGTCAACATTGTAAGTTTGCCACACTGCACACCAACAAGATCGTCCCACCGCGTCATGCTCCTCATCTTCAAGTACTAGTTCCAGGTTCCCATGACGCCCAGGTGAACTCCGAGACGCTCCAAGGATTAGACATGACGCGAATTGATCGCGCCACACTGCAATGGTCCGCTAGAACCTTGGAAGCGGGCTGCAGCCTCCCGAGCTCTGAAGCAGATTGATGATCAAGGCCTTAACAGGCTCATAGCAGACTAGGGTGTAAGTTGGTGTATACATTAGATGTAACATATGCAGAACGCGACCGGAGTTCTATAAGCCGCCGGAGCGAGTGCTCACAAGTCAAACGACACGTGACGCGATGTCTCCAGGGTTCAGCCGAGGTCGTGGCTGAGCTGCGACATGCAACAACACAACACAGCGACCACCGTCACTCTTGTACGCGACACAAGCATGTCGTCTTCTACGCGCTACGCCTACCCCTTTGCCGCCTCTCCCGACATCATTCGCTCGCACCAGAAAGACGCCTACTTCTCCGGCGTGCTTCTCGATCAGCTCTCGACGCTGTTGCGCAAGCTCTATGGCGCGCGCACGTCGCATACGTATGCGTCCGAGACGCGTGTAGCCGGAGAACTCCTTTACCTCGGTCTGACGACGCTGATAGGGAACCGGACCCTGGGCGAGGAATACACAGACATTGTCCAGGTGGAAAGCGAAAGCGGACGCCTGCCGGCGCTGGGCCGCAGAGCTGGATACATACTTGGCTGCATCTTGGGGCCATATGTGCTCGGGAGGGCATTGCCGGCCTTCAGGCGGCGAGTGCGCGCAAAGCTCGAGGCGAATTTGCGGTGGCATGCACGACAACAGGCACGGGCACAGCATCAGGCACAGCAGAGTGGGAGCAAGACACAGATAGGGCGACCGTTGGGCATGCGCGTACAAAACTACCTACTCCGAAACCTCGACACCATTACATCGCCATCACCCGTGTACGCTCTCTCGTTGGCAACGTTTTACTTCTCCGGGAGCTACTACCACCTGTCAAAACGGATATGGGGGCTCCGGTACATCTTCACGCGCCAGGTGACCGAGGGCGACAATCGCGCAGGCTACGAAGTCCTGGGCGTATTGCTAGTCCTACAGATGGCTGTACAGGCTTACCTACACGTGCACAATACTGTCACCTCTTCGACAGCGGCAGTGGGTGGCGGCCACCCGCAAGGCACGTCGGCCATTGTCGGTGGCGGCGCAGAAGTGTCTCTGGATCCCAATGCTTACAGCGCCAACAACGCGCTACTATTCGACGCAGCGTCGGCGGTGCCCACAGCGGCGCCGTCCGACGTGCAAAAGTGGACACAGACACCAGCGTTGGACAAGGCAAGATACGAGCTGGAGGATGAGGAAACAATGGGATGGATTGGCGGCGGCAATCGGAAATGTACGCTGTGCCTGGAAGAGATGAAGGATCCGAGTGTGACGACGTGTGGTCATGTCTTCTGTTGGACGTGTATCGGGGACTGGGCGCGGGAGAAGCCCGAATGCCCGCTTTGTAGGCAGACGTGTCTAGTGCAGCATGTGCTCCCGCTGAGAGGGTAGACGGGTGGCGTGTACAATCACAATATCTTCTCGGCCTCATCTATCAGTCGCTCTACCTGGAATGCGCTGTCTCCGCGGGTGAACATGTCGAGAAGCTGGCTGCGGCCCTTGCCCTCTTCCGTCTGCACGTAGAACTTCTGCATGCACATGACGAGCCATCTGGCGTCGTCGACGGATACGCCCCTGTTCTCAGTGACCAAGCCCTGGCCCAGGACCAAGTTGTGGGTCTCGGCGAGCTCGTGGTGGAAGGTGACGGTGGTGTGGGGACTGGCGAACTCGCCCCTGAGCTTGAACTCTGCCAGTGTCGTGAACATGAGCGTGGTGGTATCGACGTGCGGGTGGGAGAACTGGAGATAGTGCAGCTCGGCGGCTTGCTGCGTCTGAGGCGGCTGCTGCGAGGCCGATGGGGCGTCGGCGGGTATCTCGCGGGGGACAGGGAGGACGAACGAGGGGTGCTGTTTGGCGCTGCGAAGGAGCTGGGAGAAGGTGGTGGCGGGGACAGCGAAGTGGATGCTCTGCGGGTTGGCAGCGTGGCGTAGGCGCCACAGGGCCTGGACTTCCTTGCTGGGGAGCGCCTGGACTTTGGCGAGGTCGAGGAACGAGTTGAGCGTCTTGACGCCCGGCGGCGGGGCCGTAGGAGAGCCTGGCGCAGCGGGCGGCGGCGGCGGAGGTGAGGGCCAGGGAGTCTCGGGCGGCGGCGTCAGGGGCGCGGTTGCGCCGGGCACCATGGCCTGCTTGCGCAGCTCCTCGATCTTGTCCTTGTACTGCTCCTTGAGCTCGTCGAGGTCCTTGAGGCCCTGTTGGCGCGCCTTGTGCTCGAGCTTGTCCCGGTACTTGGCGAGGATGCGCTCTTGCGAGTCGTGCGTGGCGAGGAAGCGGACGTCGTGCACCTGCGCCCAGCGGCACTGGACGGCGCGCGGGCTGGCGAGCGGCTGGCGCAGGGCGTGACGCAGCGTGGGGAGCAGCATGGTGGGCGTCGAGGAAGCAGCAGCGGGGGTGCAGAGTGAAGGGAAATTGCTGCGACGACGACGGCGGACGTGCGCCCATGCCCGCCGCTAGCGCGCGGGAGTAGCCACGGCGCCAATGCTGCTACTGCGACAGATCACGGCATATCGTACATCGCATATCGCATATCGCATATCGCATACCGCATATCGCATACCGCATAGCGCACCGCGCATCGCGCAGACCACCGACCGCCTATCCATCCCGCCTCCCCTCGTCCGCCTCGACGGGCTGCTGCCAGCGGGCATGGGCGCAGTCAACAGCAAGGCCGGCGACGCAGGCGCCCTCTATCTGCGCGACCAGACTCGATGTAAGCCGCCGCCTCGATCCAGCTCGCCCGCTCGCCCGCTCGCCCTGCTAACCCTCGCGTGCAGTCTCCGTCGCCGCCCTCACCATCACCAACGCCCGCAACCGCACGCTGCTCCACGTCTCGCCCAACGCCTTCCCCGCCGCCCGGTATGCCGCCAAGCGCGAGCCGGGCGACGACGCCCTCATCGACTTCGTCCAGGACCCCGACGCGCTGCCCCATGCCGATGGCCCGCCCGCCTTCCTGCTGCGCCTGCCCAGCGACGACGAGCTGCTCTTCCACTTCACCTTTGTCCTGCGCCAGCACCTCGCCGTCCCCGCCACCTACACGCCTCCCCCGACGGCCCACGGCGCCCCCACGGGCCTCGTCGACACCCACATCCATGGCCTGACGTTTGTCTTTGCCTCGAGCGAGCGCGACCTCGACAATCTCGTCACGCGCGAGTTCCACGCCAACCCCAACCTCCACAAGAACCCCCAGGTCGAGCTGGTTGGCGACTACTCCACCGCCGGCCACTCGTCGGTCCAGTTCCAGTGGTCGTGGAAATGGACTCCGCCCCGCGCCCCCGAGTCGCGCCCCGGCGGCTGGCGCACCAGCTGCAGTGTGTGTAGCCCGCCTCGTCTGCCACTCCGTCGCCGCAACTGCTGACCCCCTCCAGTTCGTCGAGTATGACCAGCGCGCCCACCGCCTCGAGACGCTGGCGAGCTTCACCGTCTGGGTCCAGAGTCCGTATCATCCCCCGCCCTGCCCCCATCATCCGCTGACTACAACAGACACGCCGCGCCAGCTGCAGAGCCCAAAGTCGCCCTCGCCGCGCCTCGAACTCGGCGTCCCTCCCCGCCTGCGCGTCCCCTCGGCCCAGTCGATAGAGTCTCGCGTCAGCGACTCGGCAGGCGAAGACCGCGAGTGGGACGCGATACCTCCGCGATCGCCCATCTGCGAACCCATCCCCGAGCACAGCCTGGGCCTCGTACCGAGCCACACCACCACACTGGCGAGCGGCACCGCCTCAGTCAAGCTCGACGTCTCACGCCCCGGTGAAGACCTCAGTCAGACCGACGATGGGCCGCTGTTTCGCGCCACGATGAAGTCGCTCGAGCAGAAGACGGGCAACATGCGCACCAGGTGGAAAAAGGTCCTCAAACGCGCCGAGTCCGCCATGGAGGCCCAGGTCGCATGCAACAATGCCATGGCCGACCTCATGGACGCGCTCAGAGAGGCCTCGTCGTCCAATGCAAACGCAGTGCAGCCGGCCATTGACCACTACTTTGACAAGATTGCGAAGGAGATTCTGGGCTACGAAAAGTCCAATTCCACAAACATCCAAAAACTCATCATTGATCCCATATACAAGCTTTACAATATCGACATCAAGCAGGCCGAGACGAAACGCAAGGACTTTGAGGAGGAGAGCAAAGACTACTATCAATACCTAGGACGATATCTCGGCCAACGGCAAGACTCACTGAAGGAGAAGAAGCGCGCCGAGACCGACTCAAAATACCAAGCCAAGAGGCGCAACTTTGAGCTGAAGCGCTTCGACTACTCCTCATTCATGCAGGACCTGCATGGAGGTCGGAAAGACCAGGAGGTGCTCTCCCACCTTACGCAATATGCCGATGCACAAGCCAAACGCTATCTTGAGACGGCGAAGAAGATTGAGACCATGTTGCCGCACCTAGAGGCCCTGAGCTGCGAGGTCAAAGAGGCAGACAAGGAGTTTCAGATCCAGAGGACCGAGCGCGAGGAGAAAAGACGAGCGCTGGAGACGATTAAAAAGACTTTCGATGAGGTACCCGTGCCCTCCCTCACATCTCCCGCAGCATCAACAGGCAGTGTGCCGAAAACAACGTCGAGGTCAGATCCAGAGCCGCCTCCTGGCCGCAAGGGCAGTCTTGTACCCATGTTTCAAAGCACAGTCATGCCGCCCCAGACTATCTCATCTACAAGCATTCCCTCCTCCATAGCGTTACCGCAGAGCCCCGAGGCTACCAAGGCGAGCCTGGCCATGGCGGCCCCGCAGCCGGACAAGTTCAAGGGAATCAGAGATCTCGAAGAAAAGGACCCCGCTGCAATGGCCGAAGCTGGTTCGGGTGCGCACCGCAAGGAAGGTCTTCTGTGGGCCCTCAGCAGGCCCGGAAGCCATGTGGATCCCAAGGGCTTGAACAAGCAAGCCTGGCATAAGTAGGTATAGCCTCTTTTAGTCGGAAGCCTGCTGACATAATCCAGGTTCTGGATCGTCCTTGATCAGGGGAGGCTTTCAGAGTACACCAACTGGAAGCAAAGTCTAGAGCTGCACATGGAACCAATTGACCTCCGCATGGCCTCAGTAAGGGAAGCGCGCAACGCAGATCGCCGGTTTTGCTTCGAAGTCATCACCCCCCAATACACGCGAGTGTACCAGGCAACCAATGAAGAAGACATGAAGTCGTGGATCAGTGCAGTCAACAATGCTTTGCAGACAGCTGTTGAGGCGACAGGGAAATCGGATCGGCCATCAACAGACTCGCTGCCTGGACAGACGCACCGAGATATTGCATCAGTGCTCACGGGTAAGAGTCCATCAATGTCAAGTCATCGAAACACGTACGGATCCAAGGCACCGGCGCGGCATGCCACAGTAGGTGATCGACCTGGCGGATACCGGCGAGAGGAGGCGTTTGGCGATGAAGGTAAGCTGCTTAGGCAGGTAAGAGACGCGGATTCCAGCAACAAAATGTGCGCAGATTGCGGTACGGAGATCAAGGTGGACTGGGTTTCCATCAACCTCGGCATCATCATTTGTATCGAATGCAGTGGCATACATCGGTCACTCGGCACCCACATTACAAAGGTGCGTTCTTTGACTCTGGATGTCACGTCCTTCACTCCCGATATCATCGAGATACTGCTCAAGATCGGCAACCGCGTCAGCAATTCCATTTGGGAAGCAAGACTGGAACCTGGGCTGAAGCCGGGGCCAATGTCGACAAGAGAGCAAAGGCTGCATTTCATTACTTCAAAGTACGCCGATCGAGCCTACGTAGCACCCATAACACCGAACATGTCACACTACGCAAATCCAGAGGAGACGCTTCTAGCGTCGGTTAAGAAGAACGACATTCAGAACGTGCTCTACGCTCTAGCTCTGAGGGCAAATGCAAACGCACGCGACCGATCACGAGGCACACACGCCGTGTTTCTAGCGCTTGCAGCCGCCGACCCAGCATCTCCTTCAGCGACGGCATCACCAGCAAGCTCGCCAAGCTCAGCGGCTCGCCCAGGCACAGCGCAGCCTAGCCGCAAAGCGTTCCCCGTAGCGGAGCTGCTGCTGCAAAACGGGGCCGAGCTGCCAATGCTGCCAGCGCCCATTCCCCTCGGTCACTCGGCACGAAGCTATCTTGACTTCAAGGCAGAGCAGCGTGCTGGCAAGCGGCCGGCACCCATGGTGGGCAGTCAGGCCGCACCCAGCGCAGAGAAAGCTCCGTCTTTGCCGCCCATCATGGCGGGCAACGGCAGCTCTCCTTCGGAACGAGCGCGCGAACGGGATGCGCGGCTGCAAAAGCGAGTCTCGGCGAGCGGAAGGTTAGTCAAGACTCCGAACGTCGACTTGAGTGAAGGTAAGCGCGGCTCGTAGAGCTAGCCGATGCTTACATGTTGTGTCTTGCTGTAGTGTCTACCTTCCCTGGGCGGCGTGCGGCCTGGTGCGATGGGCGTCAACGGGCTGAGGGTGTCCTGGTGCATGTGACGAGACGGATGGGGGCAATCTAGTGCACGTTGGATCAGGCGCATTGCGGTTGTGTTGGATAGACCATGTTTCGCGGGCGGCAACTGGTTTTGTTTGGGCGTGTTGTGTGTGTACTGTAGTGTAATGAGTAATTCACGACGTGGCCAGCCTGCGAGCCAGACGGGCGTGACTGTGCTGAAGTGTTGGCGCGGACCTCGCATGGAGCTAACGGGCCCTTGGTCCCCACTCGAGGGCTAGCGCGCACCAAAATTACCTGGGTCGCAAAGTTATCCAAACCGCACCCCGCCGCTGTATAGTAACTACGACTGCAACCATCACCGCAACCATCACCGCAACCATCACCGCAACCATGGCCTCGGCATACTCGAACCTGCCCATGGACGGCGACGACGAATTCGACGAGAGCCAGATCGACTTTACCGACATCGAAGATCAGTTCCAGGTGCGGCTCGACGAGGGGCTCGACGCCTTTGTCGTCATCGACGGGCTGCCCGTGGTGCCCGAGGACAGCAAGGCCAAGCTCGTCAAGTTTGTGCTGAGGAAGCTCAACAGCGTGGGCAAGGTCAAGGACGACGGCGTGCACATGCCCGTCGGCGAGGCGGGCAAGACGGAGGGATATGCCTTTGTCGAATACAGCGCGCCCGCCGAGGCCGTCGCGGCGGTCAAGCAGCTCAACGGGACTGCCCTCGACAAGAGGCACACCATGGCCGTCAACAAGCTCACCGACATCGACCGCTACGGCAAGGAGGGCCGCATCGACGACGAGTACCACGCCCCCGAGATCCCGCCCTTTGAGCACAAGGAGCACCTGCGCTGGTGGCTCGGCGACCCCGACAGCCGCGATCAAATGGCCATGTACCGCCAGGAGAAGGTCGGCGTCTTCTGGAACGACAAGGAGGACCAGCCCGAGCAGGTGGTCGACCGCGAGAACTGGACCGAGTCCTTCATCCAGTGGTCGCCCCAGGGAACCTACCTCACCTCCATGCACGCCCAAGGTGTCCAGCTGTGGGGCGGCAAGGCCTGGAGCCGCCAGAAGCGCTTCGCCCATCCCGGCGTCAACCTCGTCGACTTCTCCCCCAGCGAAAAGTACCTCACCACCTGGTCCCACCGCCCCCTCCAGGTCGACGAGAACCACCCCGTCCCATCGCTCTCGCTCGAGGAGGACGGCAAGAACTACATCATCTGGGACATTGCCACGGGCAAGCCTCTGCGCTCCTTTGCTACCATTGACGTCCCTGGCGGCATCGATGCCGAGGGCAACCCGGTCAAGAAGAAGCTGCAATGGCCGACGTTCAAGTGGTCCTCTGACGACAAGTATGTTGCACGCATGACCCAGGGCCAGTCCATCTCCATCTACGAGCTGCCGCGCATGAACTTGCTCGACAAGACTTCCGTCAAGATCGAGGGCGTCATGGACTTTGAGTGGGCCCCCGCAACGCCCCGCAGAGAAGGCATCAAGACGTACGAGCAGCTCTTCTGCTACTGGACCCCTGAGCTCGGGAGCAACCCCGCCAAGGTCGGCCTCATGTCCGTCCCGTCGAAGGAGATTGTGCGCACCCGAAACCTCTTCAACGTGTCAGACGCCAAGCTTCACTGGCAGTCGGAAGCTGCCTACGTCTGCGTCAAGGTCGACCGCCACTCCAAGTCCAAAAAGTCTCTCGCCACCAACTTGGAAATCTTCCGTGTCCGCGAAAAGGGTGTGCCTGTTGAGGTCGTTGACTCCATCAAGGACACTGTCATCAATTTCGCCTGGGAGCCCAAGGGCAACCGCTTCGTGCTCATTACCACTGGCGAAGTCATCCAGGGCGCCGCTGTTGGCCCCAAGACTGCCGTCTCTTTCTTCGCTCCCGAGAAGCTCAAGGGTGGCGCGCCTGGCAACTTCCGTCACATCCGAACCATTGACAAGAAGAACAGCAATGCCATCTACTGGTCGCCCAAGGGACGATTCGTCGTTGTCGCTGCTCTGCAGTCGCAGCAGTCATTCGAACTCGAATTCTGGGACATGAGCTTCGACAGGCCAAAGGAGGAGTCCGAAAAGGGCGACAAGGAAGTCAATGCCAACTTGCAGCTTATGGATACGGCCGAGCACTACGGCGTCACCGACATTGAATGGGACCCGACTGGCCGCTATGTCGCCACAGTCGCTAGTGCCTTCCGTCATCGCGTATGTATCATCATCACCATTATGCTCTTTTGTCTCTGCTGACACGCACTAGATGGAGAACGGTTACCACCTCTACGACTTCAAAGGCACGCTGCTCCGCGAAGAGGCCATCGAAGGCTTCAAGCAGCTCCTGTGGCGCCCACGGCCCCCGACCCTCCTCTCCAAGGAGGAACAAGCCGAGATCCGCAAGAATCTGCGCAACTACTCCAAGGTCTTTGATGAACAAGATATTGCGAAGAAGAGCTCCGCCAACAAGGCTGTGGTGGAAGCTCGCCGCGAGATGCTGGATGAGTGGCGCAGGTGGCGCGAAGAAGTTACACAGAGGCTACGCGATGAGGGCGCCGACCTTGAGCTGGCATCTCTCAAAGGTGAGACGCCTGGTCAAGCGGATGATGGACATCAGGAAGAGATTGAGGAAATCGTAGAGGAGATTATCGACGAGACCGAAGAGGTTGTCAATTAGGTGGTCAAATGAGTAGAACCGAGTTGTGTGACAGCAGTTTCAACCAGCATGCTAGGAGCACATTGCTCCGGGCATATGAGATAACGAGGTTACTAAGCTCACGTCCACTCACACCCGCCTTCTCCAATGTGTCCCTTGAATGGCGTTGCCGGCTTGTTTTTCGAAGATCGATCATGGTGGAATCAGGACTTACTTGCGTTCTACTTCGAGTGCGTGTGATAGTGTAACAATGTGCACACGAAGCTTCAACGCAATGTCAGCAGGAGCTGCAACTTGAAGCAAGGCCTAAGCCGTCGTTTGAGCGTCTGAGCCAGCCTTTGTCTCGCTGATGGTCCGCAGCTCGGGCGTCGCTCTTTGCTTTGATGCTATCTGACAGCTTCCCGGCCTTACCTTTACGAGACAACGTAATGGTAATCTGCACATAGGCGAGGCAATTAACGACCAAGCGATGTCCTTCAATTGAGGCTTGTATTGATATGAACTTGGGCTGTATTAAGGGTGCTAACGTGAAGGAGTGGGGACCTGCCTTCTGTTAGACATTAGTAATATGTGAGAGAGCGTTGCTGCGATAACATAGGATCTAAGTGACCGCTATATAGACTTAATTTTACAAGCTTGTACACCTTATATAGACGTGCTATAATAATTATAAAAGTTACAAGTATGTTACAGTCTAGCGATTAACCTATGCAATGTACCTAAACTTACTCTAGTCTACGGTAACCTAGCTTATGTTCTCTTCCGCTCTTCTAATTTCGCTCTATAATCCTACTCGTGTTAGTACACCCTAAATCTCGCTCACCCTTTAGTCTCTGTGTGCTTACCTGACAGCTAATCCTTAAGCCCTCTTCTAAGCCGACTCGAGGCTTATATCCTAGCAGTAACCTCGCCTTCGAAATACTAACATAGCGGTCCCGACATCCGTCACTCACAATGCCCCGACTAAGCACACCCTCCGTCCCTGTCACCCAGCTAATCCATTCGGCACAATAGCCCAAACACCATGTCAATCCTTCTGGAACCCGGACGTGGAACTTTGGAACATGGCCGAACTCCTTCCACACAGCTATGCAAAGGTCCCTCGCTGTGACCGGCTCGCCGTTGGTAATGAAGATGGCCTCTCCAGCAGCTGTTTGCGAATTTAACAAGTTTCCAACGGCGAGGACATGGGCGTCTGCTATGTTTTCTACGTAGACGAAGTCCTGGAGATTGGTCCCTGTGCCTAGAATAAAGGGTGTCTGGCCGGCTGGGATGCATGAGTGTATCATAGGGATGCACACAGTGTCGTTGCGACCGAAGATGGGTGCTGAGCGCAGGGCACAGGTGGCGAAGTCATTCGTATTTGCGGAGAGCACAAGGGATTCAGCGAGTGCCTGCTATGCATGAGTTGGTTATACAGTACGGAGGTGAAGTGTGCGGTGTCGTGGCTAGAGCAGTACAGGGAGGTTTCATACAAATTGGAGGAAGAGCAACGGTGAATCGGCAGTATTCTCTGCACATAGGAAAGAGAACATGAATAGAGTAAAACTTTGTTACCTTGCTTTGTCCATAGCTCGTATGTACACCTCCCGTGGGCCAATACTCATCTACATTCCTGAAGTCGCGATCCAACTCGTCCAACACGACAGTCACGCTACTGGTATACACAAAGGCTTTTGTACCGCACTCCCTACTTGCTTCGACAACATTCCTTGTTCCCTCGACGTTTGTCCTGAAGATGGCCCCTTTGCCCTTCATGGAATAGCGCTTCGTCCCCAGAGGGAACACACCCACTGTGTGAATGACGACGGCAGGTCGAGCTTCGGAAAAGACGCTGTACAAGGAAGATGGGTCCAGAATGTCGCAACGAACATAGCGTACAGTGTTGGTAAAGGTGGTGCTACCGAGCGAAGGCGGGTTAACGTCTATGACGGTGATGGCGTATCTTCGGGTGCTCAAGAGTGCGGAGACGACGGCGGTGCCCAGGAAGCCACAGCCACCCGTTACCAGAACGCGTGTTGGCTCCATTACAGCGCATGGAAATTATCGCGGATGTTATTGCATAGAACTTGGTATGTTGTGGTTGCGCGCCGTAGTCGTTGGCGGTCGACGTCGCGGTGGACCTCGGGAAGAGCAGGATACATGATAGAAGCGGGTCGTGTCCGAGAATCGCCGCGCTTTCCCGCTTCGCATCAAACGCTTGTAATGCCAAACGTGCATTATCGTTGCATAGCAAATATACACGTCTGGTATATTATAATTAATTGTACGTCATGCCGGGCAATTTTTAAGCGATGCGAAAGTCTGCAGTTTGTCGCTGGTGTTACACTGCCGCCAAATCAACTTTCCTATAACGTGGACTGAGCAGACAGAGGTTGATAACAGCTATACCAAGCGCAACTCTACGTCCATTTTACGCAG
Organism: Alternaria arbusti; assembly: GCF_024043155.1. Lineage (NCBI taxonomy): Eukaryota > Fungi > Ascomycota > Dothideomycetes > Pleosporales > Pleosporaceae > Alternaria > Alternaria arbusti. The sequence continues at coordinate 895,946 of NW_026249951.1, read as the reverse complement.
GTGTGCATTTGTTGTAGTGCAAGAATTATAGTTAGTTGGCTTTTACAGCTTTGAATACCGCCTGTGCAATCTCTGATTGATTTGCGATGCAGGAACAACATCGATCACCAAAGAAAAATATTGCTTGATTGCCGGCGCCATGAGAGTCAACGAAAGCGAAGGCATGTAGTGAAAAGATCTGAACCTATGCTACGAGGCTAATTTTATCCAGCCATCTTGACACCTCGTCTGATCCTTGTGCCTTATAGCTTGCACCATGTCCCCACATACCACGAATGGATGCAAGATGAGGTAAGGCCTACCCAGCCTCCTACCTCTCCCAATATATGGCTAATTAATGTGTAGGAATTGCAAACGCTTACAGCTTCTGAGCCGCTGACGCTTTCGGAGGAGTACGCTATGCAGTCCTCGTGGCGACGGGATGCAGATAAGTTGACTTTCATCATCTGCACTTCGCCACACACACCGCAAGCACTGTCGGATGTCTCTATACCTATTAGAGTCACTCGCAAGATAGACGACACGCCCAATCGTATGATTGGGGATGTGAACCTGTTTTTGTACCCGTCCGAGGACTGTAACGATGGCGCAGGGGAACAAGGCAAACACGAGACTGGGGAGATGGACGCGGTGGGCGAATTGGAGATAATGATTGCCCGGCCTGACGCACGAGGAAAAGGGCTAGCAAAAGAAGCCCTACAGGCGTTCATCTGGTACATATCTACCTCGCTGCCAGCCATCCTGGACGAGTACGCGAAGGGAGCCAACAACAGAGACAAGCCCAAATCTCTGAGCTACCTCCGTGTCAAAATCGACAAGGGCAACATCCCGAGCCTCAGTCTGTTCAAAACGTTGGGCTTCAGCCAAGTTAGCGAACCTAATTACTTTGGGGAAGTGGAGCTACGGTCAGAGATTGCAAGGCACGGGATAGACAAAGCTTGTTTGTTGGCAAAAAGCGTCTCGTACGAAGACTGATGAACAAACATGTCTGAGATGAATAAATCGAAAATAGGAGATTGCATGACACGACGCAAAGAAATGTCATTGTTGAAAGCACCTGGCAATGTACACGATATAAAACACACGCTTCCGCTACCGGGTCTCCTGAAGCGCGCAAATACAGACCCCCTCTCCGTCTATTGGTTCGTCTTGCCGGAAGTGTTTGGCTTGGGGACGTGGTCGAGAATGCTCTTGTTTGGCGGTGGCTGGTAGACGATCTTCCTCGTCTTCAGCGGGGCCCACTTGTACCTGTCGTGGCTGTTAGTCATGTGGGTAAAGTGGCGGAGCTGCAAATACTTGCCTCTTGACCCAGACACTGAGGGCGAACAGGACACTGGTGACGGCAAGAACCTTCCAGCCCATCTTCTTACGGTCGTCCATCTCGGGCTCGGCGGTCCAGTTGAGGAACTCGACGACGTCCTTGGCCATCTGCGAAGTCGAAGCCTTGGTGCCATCATCGTATTCAACCAAGTCGTCGTACAGCACACGGGCCATGGCGATTCCAGTGCCGGGGAAGTAGGGGTTGAAGTTGAGGCCTTCCTGGACAACGGCACCAGCAGGCGGCTCCTCGGGGTAGCCGGTCAGCAAGCTGAAGATGTAGTTGCAGCCGCCGTGGCGGGCCTTGACCATGAGGGACAGATCCGGAGGCAGGGCACCGTTGTTGGCAGCGCGGGCGGCCTCGTCGTTCTTGTAGGGAGCGGGCATGTAGTCGGACAGCTTTCCGGGGCGCTTCTCGATTTCGCCCTGGTCGTTGGGCTCTGTGTCGTATTCGTTCTCCTCGGCCAGGGCCTTGGCCTCGTCAACCGTCATGAACTTGCCGACGACGGCGCGGTAGGGCACACGCGAGATGGAGTGGCACGAGGCGCAGACCTCGCGGTAGACCTGGAAGCCGCGGCGGAGACTGTGACAGGTTAGGGGGCGGGCATGTGCGGTGCGGTGGGGAAGACGTACGCTCCGTGGTCGAAGGTCTTGTGCCACTTCTCGTGCTCCCACGGGTATTGGGTCGGGTGGAGGCTGTACAGGCACGACGTCAGTACATGGCCGCGGGCCGGGCTATCTGGGGCGCACTCACCCTTCTTCGGCGGGGGTCATGGCATCGACGTGGCGTCCGTAGAGGTGCCAGTACCAGGCAGTCGAGCCGACGGCGAAGAGAGTCGCTCCGGCGGGCAGGGCGTTGTTCTTCCAGGCCGAGGCGGCGCTGTCGGCGGAGGACCATGTCGAGGCGAAGCGCTGTATCACGCATTGGGTCAGCCAGATGATTCAATGGAAGCGGGGGCTGGCCCGAGTATGGCAGCCGGGCCAGCAGGGCGGCGACGCAGCTTGCGCCAGCTGCCGGGAGATGCTGGGCCATGCGGGAGGCGTACCGGTTTGCTCGAGGCATTGCGGGCGGCGGCGGCGGCGGAGCGTGCCGTACGCAGTGGTGAGCGAGCCAACATGGTCGTGGGAAGCTGGCTCGGGGCTGGGGGAGACGCGAGCAATGGGTTGTCGGCGATGGTGATGCGGCGGAGAACTGGTGCGAGACCATTTTCCAATTTCCAAGCTAACTAATCCACATCACGTGCGCTATCATTGGACGAGGCTGCCATGACGCCTCCGGACTGTATTTTGCTCTCGCACATCGCCTTGCATGCGAACGCGAGTGTACTCGAGAGGTGCAGGCTGCGACTGGCAGTGCGGCATCACATGGCATGGCAGGCAGTGCAGAGGGTCCCGCGTGGAAGAGACTTCGTCCGTGATACGCAGCAATGTAGCCCTACTTCTATACCCTTTCGCTCATGCAGGAATTGCAAAAGGGCTCAAACGAGGGCTGCTTCTCTCTAGCAAGACTGGCAGTGCCGGGGCAGTGCCAGAACACACGGCGTCCCCAGGAGCGGGAGACGTCGTCGAGCTTCTTGCGTGGTGCCAGAACGCAACGCGACGTCGGCCTGGCTTATATAGTGGACACGGCCCCGATGCGAGCTAGGCTGCATCTAGCCGCGAAGAGAGCGCTGGAGGACCTCGAGCTCTCGCGGCGCAGGGGACAGGTCGCGACACAGCACACGAGAAGCTAGATGCACCGCTTCACCTACCATGGACGTCTTCTGGCCGCTCCCAGCCGCCGACTGAAGCCACGGCGGACGCTACTGCACACGCTCACACCGAACGCGCGACTCTCTCTTCCCCCCACCAACAGCCCTCGCCCGGTCCCTCGTCCCCCACCACCCTCCCGTCACCCTGCCCTTGTCCCCGCAAGGCACTGTTCCCACCGACGAAATATGTGCAAGCACTTCGGCGCAGAGGGCCACGCGTCCATCGACATCACCAAGGGTCGCGAGGTGCTGCCCGCCAACGTCAAGCCCGTCCACTACGACCTGACACTCGAGCCCGACTTTGCCAACTTCACCTACCAGGGCACCGTCACCATCGAGTACGTGCCCGTCCGCCCGTATGAGAGGGCCCTGCTGACACTCGGCCAGTCTAGATGTCGTCGACGACACCACGTCCATTGCCCTCAACACCAACGAGCTCAAGATCCACTCGACCAAGGTCACGGCCGGCCAGCAAGTCATTACCGAGTCGCCCCATGTCGCCACCGACGACGATGCGCAGACGACCACGGTCAGCTTCGACCAGGCCATTCCGGGCGGTAGCCAGGCGAAGCTTACCATGGCCTTCGCCGGAGTGCTGAACGACAACATGGCCGGCTTCTACCGCTCCTCCTTCAAGGCTGCCGACGGCTCCACCACATACATGGCCACGACGCAGATGGAGCCCACAGATGCCAGGCGGGCGTTTCCTTGCTTCGACGAGCCCGCGCTCAAGGCCAAATTCACCGTCACCCTCATCGCCGATGAGAAGATGACCTGTCTCAGCAACATGGACGTAGCGTCGGAGAAACAGATCCAAAGCACCATCTCGGGCGGAAGGCGCAAGGCCGTCACCTTCAGCCCGACGCCTCTCATGTCGACCTACCTCCTATGCTTCATTGTCGGTGAGCTCAACTACATCGAGACGAACAACTTCCGCGTCCCTGTGCGAGTCTATGCGCCAAAGGATCGGGACATTGAGCACGGCCGCTTTTCGCTCGAGCTGGCGGCAAAGACGCTGGCATTCTACGAAAAAACCTTTGACAGTCCCTTCCCGCTGCCCAAAATGGACATGGTCGCGATTCCCGACTTCAGTGCAGGTGCCATGGAAAACTGGGGCCTCGTCACATATCGTGTCGTCGACGTGCTCATTGACGAAAAGGTCAGCGGGGCAGCTACCAAGCAGCGCGTCGCCGAGACGGTGCAGCACGAGCTTGCCCACCAGTGGTTTGGTAATCTCGTGACCATGGACTTCTGGGACGGCTTGTGGCTTAATGAAGGATTTGCAACGTGGATGTCGTGGTATTCCTGCAACGTCTTCTACCCTGACTGGAAAGTCTGGGAAGGCTATGTTACAGACAATCTAGCCAGCGCACTCTCGCTCGACTCGCTAAGAAGCAGCCATCCCATCGAGGTACCGGTAAAGCGCGCAGACGAGATAAACCAGATCTTTGATGCCATCTCATACTCCAAGGGCTCGAGTGTCATCCGCATGATCTCCAAATATGTCGGAGAGGACACCTTCATGGAAGGAATCCGCCGGTATCTCAAAAAGCACGCCTATGGCAACACAGAGACTGGTGACCTCTGGGCTGCCTTAGCGGATGCCAGCGGCAAGGATGTTGGCAAGGTCATGGACATCTGGACCAAGAAGGTCGGCTTCCCAGTCGTTACCGTCACGGAAGGCACTGATTCCATCCACCTTAAGCAGAACCGCTTCCTCCGCACTGCCGATGTCAAGCCAGAGGAGGATCAAACCCTGTACCCCGTATTTCTTGCGCTGCGGACCAAGGAAGGAGTTGACGAAGACTTGACGCTTTTCGATCGTGAAGCCGACTTTAAGCTCAAGGAACTCGACTTCTTCAAGCTTAATGCGGACCACTCTGGCCTCTACCGGACCTCGTACACGCCAGAGCGCCTACGGAAGCTGGGCATCTCGGCCAAGGAGGGCCTCTTGACCGTTGAGGATCGAGCCGGCATGATTGCCGACGCAGGCTCGCTGGCGGCATCTGGCTACCAGAAAACGTCTGGTATACTCTCGCTCCTTGACAGCTTCAAACACGAAGCAGAGTTTGTCGTCTGGGGAGAGATCACGGGTCGTATTAGTTCCCTCCGGGGTGCATGGATGTTTGAGGACCAGAAGATCCGGGACGCTCTGAAGAAGTTCCAGTTGGAGCTCAGCGCAGAGAAGGCACATGAGCTGGGATGGACATTCAATGAAAAAGACGGTCACATCGAGCAGCAGTTCAAGGGTCTCATGTTTGGTGCTGCCGGTATCGCTGGCGACGAAGAGATTACCAAGGCATCCTTTGACATGTTCGACAAGTTCAAGGCAGGCGACAAGTCTGCCATTCACCCCAACATCCGCGGCAGCGTGTATGCCATTGTGCTAGCGAATGGTGGGCAAGAAGAGGTAAGCAGTGCTACGAGGATGAATGGAACGCAGACTGACCAGACGCAGTACAATGTCATCGTCAACGAGACTCGGAATGCCGCCACAAGCGACGAGCGCAACTCGGCTCTTCGCGCACTAGGCCGTGCCAAGTCTCCAGAGCTCATCCAGCGCACGCTTGCCATGGCTCTCAGCGACGAAGTCAAGGGCCAAGACATCTACTTGCCCATTGCAGCATTGAGGTCACACGCGGAGGGCTGTCATGCGCTCTGGAAGTGGGTCAAGGATAACTGGGAGGAGCTGGAGAGAAGGCTCCCCCCTAGCCTGAGCATGCTGAGTTCGGTGGTTGCCATTACAACATCAGGCTTCACCCACCGGGAACACATAGAGGACATTGAGGCGTTCTTCAAGGGCAAGAGCACCAAGGGCTTTGACATGGCGCTGTCCCAGAGCATCGACGCCATCAGCGCCAAAGCCGCATGGCTTGAGAAGGATGCGGACGATGTCAAGACGTGGTTGAAGGAACACAAGTATCTGCAGTAGGCGCCCCTGTCGGTGCACTGCTATGAGAAATGGCTGTACAATATAGATGAAGAAATCAAAGACCCATGCCGTTAACGCTATCGATAAGAGTGCGCGATACCCAGGGAGCCGGTGCGTGATGAAGCTAGCATGTACCATGAATTGTGTCCAGAAGGGTGCCTACGTCAGCTTGCCGAACGTGGGACCGCCAGTTCGGCCATGGCTCTCTGAAGAGTACAATCGGAACGCCACCACCTCACGTTGACTTTGTGGCGCTCGAGCATTATATCGCAATAGACACAGCGCTAGCCTCCACGATACTTCCAAGGGTTGTCGGAAGCTCGGTTTCGAGTTGCGCGCAGCCGCCAGAGCCGTCATGGCGCAAAGGATGCCGCGATCCGGCACACGCGCAGACGCGAACCCAGACGCAGACGCAGACGCGCTCGCGCTCGATGACACGGTAGAGCTCGAGCAGTTCCGCCGCTCACCCCATCCATACTTGCGTCACGGAGACCAGACACAGAGGCAGTCACCAGGCCAGACGCATCGCGCCCCTCCGCCCTCGCAGTCGCGACCCTCTTCCGAGCCTCCAGGCAAGACAATGCACGACAAGGACGGCAGGACACGCAGGAAACGGGCACCGCACTCCCCGAGCGAAAGCGGCACCGAAGCCGACGACGAGGGCTACAGCCTCGTCAAGGCGTTGCCTGCTCCTCCCCTGCGACCGCACAAAGGCCTCCGCGAATCGCGGACGTCGGGCCCAGACGAATGGGCGAGTCCGCTGCTCACTCCCACACAGATCGATGACGAGGGGAGAAAGCTCCTCGAGGGCTACTTCGCTCGCACCAACCGGACGAGGCGCAAGGGAGACGCATACCACAGCGACGACGACGAGGCGAGGAGGGCCAAGCAAAAGTATCTCCAGCGGCGGCGCAACGAGCTGGTCAGGCGAACGACCGAAACTGCATTGCTCGTGGGCATTGCCACGCTCGCCGTCCGCGGTTGCGACTGCTGGGTCAATTTGCTGGCATGGCATAGAGGTCAGCTCACCCCCCACGCATGGGCCCAAGGTCGTTAACCCGTGTCTAGTAGAATTGTTGACGCACGTTGCAATCATGGCCGGCGTCTTGGGACTGTATCCGCTTCGTCTTCTGTACTACTCATGGAGAAATCACTCTCGTCTCCGGCTTGGCCGTCGAATACATCTACCAGCCGCCTTCGACCCTGCCACCATACTCTACCCTCCAATACTGCCCGTCCTCATTGCGCTGTCACTCTTTGCCTCATCATCAAAACCTCTTCTACCCAACATGTTGCTCGGCTTAGCTGCGTTGCCAGCCAGACTTATTCCCTTCAGGAGCGCTACCTTGGGCTACTCTCCTCTGCACTGGCTGGTCTCCATCATGCCCCTGATCGCTGCCGAGAACACCGACATACCGTCTCGGCTGTTTGCACAGACACCATACAAACTCAAGTTACCCCCGCCTAACCAAGGTCTAGATCCCGAACTTCTGGTGACGTTGTTTGCTCTGCATCAAGCGCTGCTACCGCCGCTATACTACCTCACCACTACGAGCCTTCTACCAGCAGAGCTGCACCTGCTTTCAATTGGGCTTATCAACCTCCTCTTGTTCTCAGACACCCCTCAAGCAGCCATACTCGGTGTCTTACTGTGGCTAGGCGGGCTGGGGGTGTTTTTGCTCTGCGGCAACATCTTGAAGTGGGGCGTTGCACTTGCACGCATTCCGCGATGGAGGCTTCGACGTGCTGGCCAAGTCATTCGAGCTCGACAGAACTTCTTGCAGGTGTTGACCCGTAGTCTGGGATCCAAACGCGATGGAAGCGATTCCTGGAAAGATGTGAGTGACAGTGATGCGGATGAAGAACCCAGATTCGACAAGCCCCTCCAAAAGACCAAGAGCCTTAAAGTCAACTTTTTAGACTCGGTCAGACACATCAGACCCTGCATGGAGGGCAGCGAGCCGCGGTCCGCCGCCGAAGCGACAAAGACTGGGTTTCAGCAGTCTACTTCTGCAAAAGGGTCCACTCATAACAGTGGACGTAAGCGTAGGAATACCCTCCCAGTCCTCGTTGCTGAAGACCATACGTCACAGCATCGGTATTCGAACCGAAGACAGTCGGGATCGATTGTGCAGTCTTATTTATCGCTCACGCCCACCGAAGCCACAAGGAGGAAATGGCTCTACGCTGGATACTTCTACGTGATTGTGGTAGGCCTGATACTGGGACCAATTCGGTATAGTATCGGCAAATATGCTCTTCACCATCACGAACCTTTTGGATGGGCCATCAGCTACCTCTTCGGCAATATATCACGCGTGCGGTGGGAAGTGTTCAAGTGGGATTTGAACTGGTGGGTTCCTCTGCCGACAAGACGACACGCAGATGACATGGCCCGACTCACACACTATCTGTCGTTGGCGGAATATGTTCGTCGCATAGTACTGGGAGAAGCGACTACGCGTCTCTTGCTGTGCGTGTACTGTGCAGGAACCATACTCGCTGGCCTCGTAGCGGTCTTTTCGCTTTCTGCAGTGGTAGAAGTCGACACACGCAGAAAGGTGTTCCACGGCACCATGGTGGCGATGCTCCTGCCGACCATCTTTATCGACCCTTGTTTTGTTGCGCTGGCGCTTGCACTGGTACTTGCGATATTCCTCCTCCTCGATCTGATTCGCGCCTCGCAGCTTCCGCCGCTGTCCAAGCCCATTGCCAGGTTCCTGACGCCGTACGTGGATGGCCGCGATCTCCGAGGCCCCGTGGTGGTGTCGCACATCTTCCTCTTGATTGGGTGTGCGATCCCGCTGTGGCTATCGCTCGCAGGAGTGGAACGGGCTGGCGACGAGCCGTGGCAAGGCTGGGAGGTGGAAGACAGGGACGTGAGTATGGTGGCGGGAGTTATATGTGTGGGCATGGGCGACGCAGCAGCATCCCTCGTCGGGCGGCGCTATGGGCGGCGGAAATGGCCCTGGGCGGGCGGCAAGTCCCTGGAAGGGTCCTTGGCGTTTGCAGTCGCAGTGTCGGCTGGACTCGTGGTAAGTAGAGTGTGGCTCCACGTCGGGTGGGAAAGCGGTGCGGCAGGGCACAGGACGGAGGGCGAGTGGGCTCACGACGCATTGCTCACGCTGGGCAAGGCGGCTCTGTGCGCGACAGGCGCAAGCCTCAACGAGGCGGTCCTCACAGGCGGCAACGACAACGTGATCGTGCCAGTGATACTATGGGTCCTTGTGAGGGGTGTCAGGCTGTAGGCAGTCGACGCCGCCGCATCAGGCGGGCTGCAGGTACGGCGTAGATAGACGGGTCGACCCGACCATGAAGCCGGCCACATGGTCGTTCGCGCAGGGGAGCATGACTTGCATTCAGAATGCGTGCGACCAGACAAGAGGCATGTTGGAGCGTGCAGGCGGGCGATGTGGTGCTAGCGCATGAGGGGCACGCGTCGTTATCAAGCATCCCGGCCGGCTTCCTGCATGTGACACGCGCACGCCTGCCTCGAGCCACGGCGTCGGCCTCTTGTACTGCCTGTGGTGCTCCTCGCTCCCCCGACACGCTGCGCTCGCGATACCCTACTCTCCCACTCGTCTCTGCCGCCCTGCGCCGAACCTCTTCTCTCCCGCGCCCAGCTGCTCGTCGCGCCCTGCATCCCCGTCCCTCGGCCATCCATCACCACCATCGGCCGCCCTCGACCACCGCCCGCCTCCCGCCAGCCCATGTCCAACGCCCTCACGGCCGCGCTGTACCCACGTCTTCGCTGGTAGCTGACGCCCGGCTGCTCAGCCAGCGCCGCCGACCATGGCAACACCTCCCAACCCGCACGCCCCCAGGCGGTCGGGCGCGTCGCCGCCAGTGTCGACGCCCGCAGCCACGGGCTCGGAGCAGGTCATCGGAAAGTTCAAGCGCCTGCATCACATTGGCAAGGGCAGCTTCGCCGAAGTCTACCGCGGCATTCACATTGTACGTTGCTGCCCTCCCTTGCCCGGGGCGTGCACCGAGTGCTAACTGTCTCGCCGCACAGGAGAAGCGCCAGTCCGTCGCCATCAAGTCGGTCAATATGAACAAGCTCAACAAGAAGCTCAAGGACAACCTCGTCTCGGAAATCTCCATTCTGCGCAGTCTGCACCACCCGCACATAGTCTCGCTCATCGACTGCCACGAGACGCCGTCCCGCATGCACATCATCATGGAGTTCTGCGAACTCGGCGACCTGTCAGCCTTTATCAAGAAGCGCGCCGACCTCGTAAACCACCCACAGACGCAGCGCATGATAGAAAAGTACCCGAACCCGACCGTTGGCGGCCTGCACGAGGTTGTCGTCCGCCACTTTGCCAAGCAGATGGCGAGCGCCCTGGAATTCCTGCGGTCCAAGAACTACATTCATCGTGATCTCAAGCCCCAGAACCTGCTCCTCAACCCCTCCTCCATCTTTTACTCGCAGAGTGGCACCCTCGAACGCATGCCTCTGGCTGCCAGCGCCAATTCCTTGATACCCGCCACCGGCATCGCCTCGCTGCCCATGCTCAAGATCGCTGATTTCGGCTTCGCTAGAATTCTGCCGACTACCTCGCTAGCCGAAACCCTGTGTGGCTCTCCCCTCTACATGGCACCTGAGATTCTGCGGTATGAAAAGTACGACGCAAAGGCCGACCTGTGGTCTGTGGGAACTGTGCTCTTCGAAATGATGTGCGCCCGACCGCCATTCAGGGCGAACAACCACGTAGAGCTACTGCGCAAGATTGAAGAGCGCAAGGACCAGGTCAGATTCCCAGAAGGCCTCGTCTGCACCAGGGCCATGAAGACCCTTATCCGCGCACTCTTGAAGCGAAAGCCAACCGAACGCATGTCATACGAGCATTTCTTCTCAGATGCCGTCATTCGCGATGAGATTCCAGACATGGTCGATGAGGACCTTCCGGGTTCTATGCAAGCGTCTGAGCGCATGCAAACCTCCGTATTAGAACCACCCATTGAGCCACCCCAGCGAGTCCACAAGGCGCCCCTCGAGCTGGAATCTAGGCCTACTGACAGCCCATACTCGATCTCGACCAGGGACAGGATGACAGGCCTTGGGACAACACCACCTTCACGGCCGGCTTCTCGACCTGTATCCGGCAACTTCTCAGGCACTCCACCGCAATATCTGCCTGCAAGACGAGCTAGTAACGCCCCTATTGAGCCCACCGACGGACGCACTCCAACGCGTGAGCATCGTCGGCCTACGCTCACCAACGCTGCAACCGCACCAGGACGTACTGCGACGCTGCAAGACCAGACGACAGCACCTACTGCCACCAGCCACAGGCGCAAGTACTCTCGCGACGAACAAGGCCCGCCACACATCGGTCTCAAGGAGCACCTGGATCGCGAGCGAATCCCACAGAGGACGGAAGCAAACGTGTTGAAAGAGGCGGCAGAGCGAGCAGCACAAGATAACGCGCTTGACGAGGGGTTTGTCTTTGTGGAAAAACGGCGTGTGGAGATTGACGCACTGGCAGACGAGATTGCGAATAGTCCACAAACACAGCGGGATCGTCCCCTCCACCGGGAAGCAGCGATGAAGCGACGATCGACAACGCAAGGGTCCCCAACATCAACCACTGGCGCAGTCCCCTCGAAAGCCATCCAGATTCAGCAAAAGCCTACCATTACGCACCAGCGCACAGCTTCTTACAGCCGGCGACAATACCGCCCAAGCTTTGAAACCGCCACCTCTGCCCTTTCCAAGGCTATGAACATGGTCAATATCCGAGGGCTTGGTCTGTCTCCGCCGGTCATGAAGGGCGTCTCACCCCCACAGGGCTATTCCGCATTCCCAGCCTATCCCACTGCGCAAAGCAGCATGCTAATGGTCGGCGATGGAGGCAAATCCGTTGGCAAAGATGAAGATACCATGACGGTGAAAAGGATTGAGGATCTGGCCCAGCTCAGCCACGTTGTATATGGCTTCGCTGAAGTCAAATACAGTCAGCTTGTTCCGGTTGCACCAAGCGACCCAGCTTTAGGAGTCGGTTCCACTGGCGTTGCTCGCAAGCCCAACAGCGATGTGATCGACGATGACGATGACGACGAAGATTTGACGCCTGATACTATTCTCATCATTTCCGAGGAAGCGCTGGTACTCTTCGTCAAGACGTTAGCAATGTTGAACAAGGCTATGGACCTGACCGGCAGCTACTGGAATCGCGCCCGCCGTAATAGTGGCCCCGACGGAACAAGCCGAACCAATGCAAAGCTGGGTCAGGTGGTCTCATGGATGCGTGATCGATTCAACGAATGCTGCGTCAAATCTGAGATTGTCGCACGTAAGCTCAAGCAGGCGCAGGGGCAGCTACCGGCAGATCATCCAAGCCATCCTCACAATCAATCGGCGGCATCCAGCTCTACAACTGCTGTAGGTTCTGCGGAGAACATTCTACTTACGACTGGTGTTACCGCTGAGAAACTATTATATGACCGGTCGCTAGAGATGAGTCGCCAGGCAGCCATTGATGAACTCACTGGACACAACCTGGCGGACTGCGATATCAACTACTGGACTGCCATCACGATGCTTCAAGCTGTTCTTGAAGAGGAAGAAGAATCGTCCAACGAGAAGGCTGATGCCGAGGAGATTAATGGCCTCGACGGCGAAGATCGGCGCTCGATCCAGAAGCGTAAGTCTCGCTACAGTGTCCCCAAAGTGTACCCAACTAACCAACGCAGTCCTTGAACAAATGAGAAGCCGGCAACGGGCTCTTAAGAAGAAACTCGACGTTGTCAGGACTCAAAAGCGCACTTCTATCACTAGTGCGCCTGCACAACATTCCGTGGGACGCAGCTCTTCTTCCCAAGGTGTCGCAAAGTAGTCATGCATCGTACAAAACCACCTTTTCAAGTATCAAACTTACAACTGCTTGTTTTCGCACCTAGGGACGGCACTATCCTTACGAGCCCCTGCTCTCTGTGTATGGGTTTATCATTCGGTATTCTTTGCGTGGTTTGGGACAACGGGGCGTCATGAAGGGCATTGGCGCACTCGCATTCGTTCGCATATGATACCAGGATCTTGAATAGCAACGACGTGCAAATTTTTCTCATTATCAGGCGTTTGAAATGAATAGCGGGTTCAGGCGCACGGTTGGGTTGGCATTCTGCTATGGAGGGACAGTGCTTGCATTGGTTCTGGGCTGGCCTTTGAAGCAATAGAACGTGTATCGAGACTTGCACGAATTATTAGTAGCTGGGGAATAACAAGAAGTGGTCAGTGTATCGAACTTGCAGACCATGCAGCAGATATGAAATGTGACACCTGCAGGCTGAATTCCCTGTTTACCATCATACGCGCAACCTCAGGTCGTGCCAGTAGACACCGGAGCTTTGCAAATGTTCAGCCCACATGACCATCCAAGCTAATGTACAAGCATGATGTTGCTCCACGCAATGAGCTTGGGCGTCCGTCTCGAGACCGCGTTTTCAAGAAATGGAAATGCTTATGATCTTAATATCCTCCTCCGGCTTCTCTTTGTATACTTTGGTATTCTCGATTTTGTGAATAACATCCATCCCAGCAATCGCTCGTCCGAAGATGGTATGCTTGTTGTCAAGCCAGGGCTGCATACATGTCACAGTCAGCGCACCGCCTCATCGTGAAACTGAAAGTAAACGAGAAGACAAGGACTTACCGTCTTTTCGGTGGTAATGAAGAATTGACTTCCGTTCGAATTTGGGCCGGCATTCGCCATGCTCACTGTGTAGGCTTTGTCGTGTCTCAAGTTGGAGAACTCATCTGCAAACTCCTTGCCCCAAATACTCTCTCCACCAGTGCCGTCACCAAGTGGGTCACCAGTCTGTATCATGAATTTGCGGATCACGCGGTGGAATATGACGTTGTTGTAGTAGTTGTTGCGCGCGTGTGTGACGAAGTTTTCCACGGCCTTGGGAGCGGCGTCCGGAAAGAGACGGATGGTAATATCGCCGTAGGTGGTGTGGAGAGTAGCTGTAGTGCCTGTTGCGGCGAGTGCTTTGTCGTCTCTTTGTTTGCTGGAGGCAGCAACGCGAGGCTTTTCGTTCTGCACATCACGGGTCGACTTGGTAGCGCTGGCATCGTTAGTGTACATGTAGAAACGGACCTTGCCAGAACCTGTAGTGACGAGCATGGCATCTCTGGCCTCGGCTTCCTGTAGTAACGGGTTCTCGCTCGCTGCCATTTCGACAGTGACAACACCCTTTTTCTCTGGTTGCCCTTGGTAGAGGCACAGCCATAGCGGTCTGATGGATTCTTCCTGGCCGTACAGCTTCACAAGCTTGTTGGTCAGTGTGTTGATCACTTTGACGCCGTACATGCTGCCGTATAGGATGAAATTGCTTGTCTCATCAAATGTCACATTCATGCGACACCTCGTCATAGGCTGGTCGAGCTCTCTTTCGATGGCTATGCGTCGACCAAACTCCATGTCTTCCAGATGCTGGACAGCGGTACCAGCCTGTTGCATGCTGGTGATGGTCTCGATTGATTCGTCGTACGTGCGATGAAGTTTGCCGGTGGCAAAGTCGAAGACGCGGACCTTGCGATCCGGGAATGAAAGCGTCGCAAACTGCTTCCCCGTGGGAGATATGGTAAGCGACGAGGGCACACTTTTTGACTTCTTGAAGTCAAACAGACTGGTAGAGCTCTTCAGCCTCCAAACATTGTCTGGCTTCTCAAAGTTTCCATTGGGCCTCCAGTATTCCACCATACCACCTTGATCGACGCTCACAACACAGTCGAATTCGCTATTGTATGCCATTAGGTTCACTGACGCCCTGTGAACGCTCCTGAGCATGTGTAACGGCTCTGGATTCTCCCCTCTGCCATCGTAAATGCGGATCCAACTGTCTTCTTCGGAGCTGACGGCCAGTTGAGGAAAGCTTGCGCCTCGGCCGTGCAGCCAGCAAACCGCTCTAGGCGTGTACTCGACGCTCAGCATGGCCAGCAGATCGAAGGTGACGACATCGAAGATCTTGATTGTCTTGTCCGAGCCGGAAGTAGCAAAGCTACGGCCGTCGGCGCTCACGTTGACAGACTTGATCTCGCCGGTATGCGCCCTGAATTCTTTGACAAACTCTACGCCGCCAAAGTCCTTTTTCCAGAACTTGACCACGCCGTCGACAGAGCTCGTTATGAGGAAATCGGTGTGGGGGGTAAAGGTGGTAAAGCATAATTGCTCGCGGTGCATTAGCGATTTGGAGTAGCGGGTCGCGCCGGGCAGCAATGCGACGTAAAGCTTCTCGTAGGGCAGTTTGCGCTTTTTTCGCTTCGGCGCTGAAGACGGAAGGGCGGGACCAAAGTCATCGTCGGAGGAGGAAGTATCGTCTGGGGAGGTTGTTAGGAACTTGACGCGCGACGGATGCACAAGGGACATACCGTCATCCAGAGCCTGCACAGGAGCTTCTTTTGCAGAGACGGCGCTGTCAGCCTCCATTTCGGTACGCGAGCGCTTCGCCTTGCTCGGCGACTGGGACCCGTCCATTTCCATCATGGGCATGCAATTGAGACCGCCGGGGTGGTGCGGGTTGGTTGTCGCAGGCCCAAGCTTGGAATAATCGAATGATGCCGCGTCTAAACGCGTGACGTTGCACTATCACACGCGCTTGTCGGACAGTCGGAGAGTTTTGCGGGATACGTCAGGTACGCTAGCACGCCGTTCACGGGTATCCATGCATTGTGATCACGCCTCAGCAGAATACTGCTGTCATGTTCGCAGACGGTGTGGAAAGCCCACCCATTGCTTTCTTTCCTCCTGTTTCAATTTCAAGTGCTATCATAACGCAAGGGCATCGCCTGCTCTTCTGGCGCCGTGCGAGGAAATGTATGTACGCATTGGACTCATCACGAATCGGATAAACAGAGTGGGGCAGACGAATCATTGCTCCAGCCTCTTTCTATGATGCTATCGTACATGATGCCCATGGCTAATCTTCACATCATCATTACCATCCAAGCGTAGGTGCTGGCTCATAGCTTCTGGTAGTCCAGCTTGCCCTCTAGCTTCTTCGACTCGGCCATCTTCCGCACTGCCTTGTTGAAATCGTCCTGGTTGATCGAGTCTCGGTAGTCTTTGATGGCGAAGAGGCCGCTGCGATGTGTTAGCCATGTCACAGTTACACGGAAGAGACACTTACGCCTCGGTGACAACGTTGCGAAGGTCGGCACCGTTCATGCCATCGCTCATCTTTACAATGCTCTCGAAGTCGATCTCGCCATCCGTCACTACGCTGCCAGAGTGAATTTTCAGAATCTCAAGACGGCCCACTTCGTTGGGTAGGGGGATTTCGAGTTTGCGGTCAAGACGCCCGGCGCGAAGCAGAGCGGGGTCGAGCGTGTCGGGTCGGTTCGTCGCCATGATGATCTTGGTCTGCCCTAGGTAGTCGAAGCCGTCGAGCTGGTTCAGCAGCTCCATGAGGGTTCGCTGAATCTCACGGTCTGCCGACGTTCCCTCGGAGAAGCGACGACCGCCAATAGCATCAATCTCGTCCATGAAGATGATGCAGGGCTCGTGTTCCTTTGCGTACCCAAACATCTCACGGATGAGACGCGCCGATTCTCCAATGTATTTGTCGACAATGGCAGAGCTGACGACCTTGAGGAAGTTTGTCTCGAGACTGCTTGCCACGGCGCGTGCCAGGAGTGTCTTGCCCGTGCCTGGCGGTCCGTAGAGTAGCACTCCCTTTGGCGGTTTGATGCCTACCCGTAGAAACAGCTCGGGGTTCTTCAACGGCAGTTCGATGACCTCGCGTAGCTCCCTAATCTGCTCGTTCAGGCCGCCGATGCCGCCGAAGCTAACCTGCCCTGGGTCTTCGAGCGACATGTTGTAGACGAGCGGGTCGACTTCGCGGGGAAGCATGCGCATGATGGTAAGTGTCGTCATATCGAGGGCCACGCGTGTGCCTTGCTTGAGCTTGGCCTTGTCGACCTTGGACCGGCATCCGACGACGTAACGGGGCCCCGAGGATGCCTTGACAATGACTGCGGCGACGTTAGTGTGGCGTCTTTTGGCAGGATGCACATGTGCACGTACATCGCTCCTCGTCCAACTGCTTCAGCACCTCTCCTATTATCTGGCCGACGCTCTGCAGCGCCTTGATGTTGTCTTCGGATACGTCAAAGTCGTGCTGCAGGCCCTTGATGTCCAGTCGCAGCGCCTTGAGCTTGGCCTCCCATTCTCTAGACTCGAGCAGCTTGGACTTGTAGGCCTCGAGAGCGTGCTCGCGCTCCTGGTCGCCACTTCCGCTCATGGTGGACATGTGCGGCGGCGTGGGTGACGTTGCGGAGGAGCGGCGGCGTGTGGAGGCGGAGGTGATGGCACGCGTGAGGGCGGCGGGCGGTACTTTAAGGCAGCCGAGTTTGCTGCAGAGTCAAGACGGCGTGAATGTGTGCGCAGCCAGCGAAAGGATCTGTCCGCGTTGGGTGGAGTGAGTGTCGGAATGGGAGACGTCGGTGGTGATGGCCACGGCGATGGCCTTGGTGTTGTCCATGTATGTGAGCGAGCTTGGACCAAGACGCCATTTCCGCGGCGAAAGCTAGCCTTCGAAAAAAGTTGGCCGATCAAATTCCTGCAACCACACCCGCAACCGCAATGTCGTCGTCCTTCTTCACCGCGCCGGCCTCACAGCGGAAACGCAAGCGCAGCGAAGCCACCGCCGGCACCCCCAAACGACGCACCACAGACGCGCATGCTCGCCGCATGCAGCGCGAGGAGTCCATCAGCGGCAGCGACACATCCGAGGGCGACGGCGCACCCACGTTCGACGGCGGCGACGATGCAGACAGCGGCTCTAGCTCTTCGGAAGACGAGCACGAGACGGCGGCGGACAAGCGCCTCAGGCTGGCCGAGCGCTATCTCGACAACATCCGCAACGAGGTCGAGGAGGACGTGGGCTTCGACGCCGAGCAGATCGACAAGGACCTGATCGCCGAGCGACTCAAGGAAGATGTTGCGGAGGGCAAGGGCAGGATATACCGGTCCATCGCTGCTGAGCTTGGGTTTGAATATGCATCACACGCCACGGCCTACTCAGGGCTGCATAAAGCCACCACCGGATGCGCTGTCAAGCTGCCGCATGCCTGGACCATCAGCAAGGATCTCGTCGTCGAGAAGTGGGCAATTGCAGACCCGAAATCGTATGCGCCCGACCCCAACCGACCGTCCAACCTGACGCCGCGCACCACTCCCAAGAGGCTCCTGTGGCGCAAGGGAAACAAGAACAAAAAGGGCGACCGCGCCTTTCTGGGTCACACGGGCGAGATTGTGTCTATAGCCATCTCCGACTCGGGAAAGTACCTGGCCACGGGCGATGTGCATACGCGTCTGGTCATCTGGGACGCCGACACCCTCACGCCCCGACACCTCTTTACTCGCCATCGAGATGCCGTTCTCTCACTGTCCTTCCGGAGGGGCACCGAGCAGCTCTTCTCCGGCGGCGCAGACCGAGCAGTCATTGTCTGGAGTGCGCCTGAATCTGCGTACATTGAGACACTGGTCGGACACCAGGACGCCGTCATTGGTGTCGCAGGCGGGTTGGAGATGAACCAAGAGACATGCGTCAGTGTAGGCGCCCGCGATCGCACTGCGCGCCTGTGGAGGGTCGTCGAGGAAAACCAGCTCGTCTTCCACGGAGGCGGTACAGCCAGGCAAAAGGGCTTGGACAAGCTGCGCAAAGGCCGATTTGGCAAGACTGTTGACGGAGACGACAAACAGGATCAAGACGTCGGCGCCAACCTCGACGACGATGCGCCCATCGCATATGCCGAAGGCTCCATCGATTGCGTCGGCCTTCTCGACGCCGGCTTGTTTGTCACAGCATCGGACAATGGAGCCTTGTCGTTGTGGTCTGTCAACCGGAAGAAGCCCCTTTTTACATATCCACTTACCCATGGCCGCGATCCACCGCTCTCGCCCGAGCAAATGTCAGCCAACGACGACGCCGCAACATCGACGAAGCCCGGTCCGCGGCTACCGCGCTACGTGACTGCGCTTGCTACCGTTCCCTTTGCCGACTTGATCCTCACAGCGAGCTGGGACGGCTGGATACGCGCCTGGAGGATTACAGCCGACAAGAAGAGCATTGAGCCCGCGGGCAAGATAGGACGTGTGCCGATTGCGGAAGACGAGTCCATGGTCAATGGCAGCTCTAGGGACGATGCTATTCTCATACGAGGCATTGTGAATGGTCTTGCAGTTCAGGAGAGAGGAGACAGAGGCAAGGATGGGCTGTGCGTGGTGGCTGCCGTGGGCAAGGAGCCCAGGTTAGCCAGATGGATGTCTGCAAAGGCCAAGAACGGCATTCACGTTTTCGAGGTACCGAGAAGAAGCCTGGCAAACGGCACAACTGAGGGCGAGGAGGAGGGTTAGGAAGCATAGGCGAGAAGTCACTTGCATTGCGAGGCGTTTGTGGATGCATATTAGATACCAATTCTCATGACGCATTTAGTGACGACTTCTGGTCACCTTCTTACACTGGGTGCAGCGAGACTCGGTCTCACAGATGGCTAGGGTATGCGTGATGAATGGCTCTGAGCTTGCTGTCTTGACGTTGGGTGTCGTGATGGTGGGCGGGAACTCGTTGCACGCCAGGCCCACAGCCTAGGCCAAGTCGACTGCTGCACCGGTGACGTTGGTGTCGAAGAAGCAAGCAGTGGGCGCTACACGTGGCCGTCGGCATGAGTGCATTTGAGTCGGGCAGCCAGGCGGTCAGTGAGGCTGCTGAGCTGGACACGTAGCCGCCTAGACGAGGCGTGGACGACTCGCAGCAGTGCGAGGCGGGTTGGGTGAGGTTAAGAGGCAGATGGCCGTCGTCGTCGGACTCCAGCTGCGTCTGCCCACGGCTACATCCACGGCCCGTCGCCAGACCATGTACGCGTCGGCACACAGCTTTGCCCGACATCTGCATCAGAGTTGGAGAGTTGGGGCAGCATCGCCTTTTCCGTGTTGGCCAGGTGGACGCGCTAGCACAACGGCAGCGGCCCAACCCAACTGCAGTGCTGGACTCGCTTCACCCGCTCAGCCGCCCAGCGCTCTTTGCTCTCCTGCCCGCCCCAAGACACCGACTGTCCCGCACGACCGCCGTCTGCCGGTCGCACCCAGCGTGTGTCGTTGCTGTAACTGTACAGACTGTTGTAGTGCAGCGCTTCTGGCCCTCGCGCCCGCACTTCGCAGCCCCTCGACTGCTCCACCTTGGCCGTTGCATTGCATCCCATCCCCTCCCCTCCCATCCCATCCATCCCATCGCCCGCACCCCGCCGCCCGGACAAGGTCATGCCGTTAGTCCTAGCCCATCTGCCCCACGGTCGCGCCCTGCCCCAGGCTGCGTCGCGCCGCTATCATGTCAAGGGCGACACTAACGTGGCCATCAGACTCCGGAAGGGAATCACTGTCAACAACCACACGGGCGCCTTCGAAGACGACGACGACGACTTCACCGACGACGACTCGGCCGGCATCCAGGTAGTCTCGGCCAGCGAGGACGAGTACAGCACCTCGGACGCGACCGACGAAGACGCCGAGGAGGAGCAGAGCGACGACGACATCCCAGAGGACGACACAGACGACAACGAAGAGGACGAGGGCTCGTGGGACTACATCGACGAGATCAACCCTTCCGACTCTGCCTCGCGCCCTCGCCTTGTCCACCGTCAGCCTGCGCCGCACCACGCAATCCCCCCACCTGCTGTAGCCCCCCCGCGAGCACCTCGACCCAAGCCCTCGCACCGCGACCGAGCCTCTTCGCGCCACGCAGCCCCCGTACCAGACCCTCCCTCGCGCCTCCCGAGCCACAGCCGCAGCCGCAGCCGCAGCAAGCTGGAGCGCGCACGCAGGCCGCGGCGGCCAAGGCCCCAATCCGTCCACCACCAGGACCCTCTCGACGGCGAGGATGACGACGACGACTACCCATACGCTCCGTCGGCCCGCCCTGGCCACCCTCCGGGCCATCCCAGTGCTGGCTGGGGCCACATTCCCCAGCATGCCCCCAACGGCTACGCCCCAAGCTTGATGTCGGATCCACGCTTCCCATATGCCTTCCCCGGCGGCGGCACCCAGTCGCCTGCGGGCCAGCTGGTTCCGTTTGGCCACGACACACACGCCGCCTATGCTCAGAATCCCTTTGCGCCCAATGGACAGAATCCCTTTACCCAGGGCCCCCCTTCGGCTGCAGATCCGCGAGCTGGCTACTTTCCCGAATACCAGGACTCGCGCCATCAGGACTCGCGTCCGCCACGCAGAGGCCATCGCAACTCCATGCCGCCAGCGCCCCCGGGGGACATGATGCCTTATTCGCCAATGGGCTACTACCCACCATACGGCGCCCCGCCGTATGGCATGCCGCCTCACATGTATCCGCCTTATGGACATGCACAGCATCCCTCCCCTCCGCCGCAGCACCCTCCCTCGAAGCGCCCTACCCCGAAGCCCCAGCCCGAAGAAGAACACCATCCGCCCGCCGCGCCCGCTCCACCCCCACCACCCCAGCCCCCTCAAACTCCGGCTATGCAGATGCAGCTTCAGCCAATGCAGCAGCCAATGCAGCAACAACAGATGCAGCAGCAACTCATGCAGCAGCCCATGCACCAGCAGCTCATGCAACAGATGCACCCCATGGCCATGATGCCTCCGCCACCGCCTCAACAATCTCCGCAACCCGACCCAAAAGAAGAGGGCATGCTCTCTAAGCTTGAGAAGCTCTTGCTAGGCAAAGAGGAGGAAGAGAGAAAGGCAGCCGAGAAGGCGAGAAGAGACGCCGAGTTGGCCAAATTTGATCGCCTTGAGAACCTGCTCATCTCTCAGCAAGAAGCCAAAATAGAGAAGGAGAAGGCAAAGAAAGAGGCGGCTGAGAAGGCTGCACAGGAAGCTGCCGAGGCAAAGAAGAGGGGCGACGAGGATAAGCTCGCCAAGCTCGAGAGCCTTATCCTTGCCCAGAAAGACGAGCAACTCAAGCGTGAGGCGGCCGCGGACGCGGCTCGTGCAGCCGAAAAGGCAGCTGCAGATGCAGAGGCCACCAAGATTGCCGAAGAGAAGAAAGCCGCTGCGGAAAAGGCAAAGTCACTGCTCGAAGCAGCGCAAAAGGCACGCGAGGAGGCCGAGAAGAAGGCGGCCGCGGAAGCCGAAGAGACCAAGAAGGCCCATGAGAAGGCTTTGGCAGAGGCAAAGGCTGCTGCAGAGGAGCTTGAAAAGGGAAAGAAGGCCGCGGAAGAAGAAGCTGCGAAGCTGAAGCCTTCCGACGCTCCAAAGGCCCCGATCAAGTTCAAGGACGCCGTTGGCCGCAAGTTTAGCTTTCCGTGGGAACTATGCAAGACTTGGAAGGCATGTCCCACCAACAACGAGTTCAAGTCCAATGCTAACATTCTATCAGGGTATGGAAGAACTGATCAAACAAGCTTTCCTGCATGTCGATGTGATTGGTCCTCATGTGCATGAAGGCCACTACGACCTCGTCGGACCTGATGGCGAGATCATCCTGCCCCAGGTTTGGGAAACCATGATTCAACCCGACTGGGCCATCACCATGCACATGTGGCCAATGCCTGAGCCTCCACCACCTCCGCCCGAGCCGCCGAAGGAGGCATTTCCTCCACCCCCGCCCCCTCCACCGGATGCTCAAATGTTCATGTCAAGCCATCTTCCACTAAAGGGAAAGGGCAAGAGGGACAAGAGCCGGAAGCGAGAATCTCTGTCACATGCACACATTGTGCAACTCCCACCCCCTCCAGTCGGCTTGCCTGCGGGAGCAATGGCTCCTCCACCGCCACCACCGCCACCTCCTGGGCATTCTGCTGGCGGTCCGCTACCACCCCCACCTGCAGTTGTTGTCATGCCTAGCGGTAGTGGCAGCTCTGGGAGTTCTTCTCGCAAGAAGCCCGCCCCATCACCGTTCTTCAGATGGGCTGCTGGTACCACCGCTCGCAAGGATTCTGTCAAGAAGAAGAAGTAAGATTGAAACACATGGAGACAAAGCAGTTGCAATTGCAGCGGTGGTATATTGCGATCGATCCCACGGCACACCCTGTGTTGTGTTCCTCGTTCGCGTCTTGTTTGTCATCGTGTACATGCGCTTGGCTGGTCTTACGTCTCTTAGCCATTTCCTCCATGCTTCCTTCGCTCAGCTATGCACATGCTGTGGCAGCGTCAGGAACAGCGTGTTTTTGCTTTGCAAATTATTGTATGTGGACTTGGGACTGTTTGTTTATGATTGTGCAGAAAAGCTCAGATATACCATGGTCGTTTAGCGTTGTACATTTCGTATTGTGTATCGCTTTGGCTTCTGGAATACGCCTTCTGCTTCGGCGTTGTGCTCAAGTTTGATTCGTCCTTTTGCAATCGCAAACGAACGCACGGACGACGAACTGGTGATTTTGATTATCGCGTGCTGGGACTGATGAAAGGTGACGAGAATATGAGAAATGGATCTATACAAACGAAAGCGCATGTTCTCGCTCCCATTGCACCGTGACCGGGAATATACGCTTGAAATAACAGCAACATCACAACGCTGCCCAGATAGGCGTATTGAATAATGTCGAACCAATATATAGCCGCCCGGAAAGTCCACCAGATCGCTTTCAAAGCTGCTCTTCGCAACCCCGCTCGTTCCGATCTCTTAGTTTTGGAAGAATTTCTAGCAACAGACGCAAAGGTATACATGGTCATGACACCAGAGCGGAGCTCCAAAATGTTCATAGCCATGAAGTCGGCTATGAACATGTTGGTTGTGATGGGGAAAGTCCTGGAGCACCAGATACAAGGAGTCAAGAAAGACAAGCCAGGACTTGCGGAGAGAAGGAGCAAGTGGGACCAGGACCGCAAAACGCAGAGTGGAGGAGAGAAGCAGAGGCCAGACAACCGAAGGCGATGACGAGAGGTTGGGATTTGGAACGGTGTAGCGTGGCGAAGGGCAGGACACGTGAAGACTGCAGGTGTCCACTAACGGGGGTGTGAGGCAACGCAGGCTGTTCTATTTGCAGCATTCCAGAAGCATGTATCACGCATCTAGGTAGGTAGCATCGGCGACCAAATCTTGGAACCGACAGGTAGCCAGAAAAAGCTTGTTTGCTTAATTACTTCTGCCCGGTATTGTTTCTGCGGGGTACCTTACCGTACCAAGCTTCCGGAAGGCAGGCTCCGCCCCTGAGCTACCAGTCGTGCGCGACACTTCTACCACATTCCGGGCACACCTTTACGCTCGAGCAACATGTTTTTTCCCGATTCTGCGTCTCCACTCGTGTTTCTTGTCGCGAGAATCGTTTCTGCAGCTGCATCATGTAAAGGAGGCGCCTCCGTCCGTGACCTTCGAATGTGGAGCTGAATCTCCCTTGCACAACATGCAGAAAGCGACCCTGGCGCTGATCACTTCCTTTCTTGCCTACGGCGTGCGGCAAAGCAACAGTGTGATGTTATTTTTTGAGGCTGCTCAACAAACCGATGTCTGAGGCATAGCTTCTCGTCGCTAAGGACGCGAGCCAGCCACGGCGATGCGCACGCACAATGACAGCACGAACGCCCCTAG
This sequence comes from Alternaria arbusti, assembly GCF_024043155.1. NCBI lineage: Eukaryota > Fungi > Ascomycota > Dothideomycetes > Pleosporales > Pleosporaceae > Alternaria > Alternaria arbusti. The sequence continues at coordinate 871,433 of NW_026249951.1, read as the reverse complement.
ACCTACCGTGTTACCACAAAGGCATGGGCCAGTAGACGGGCATATAATCTGCAGAGGTCTGCACGTCGGAAACGGCACGCTCGTTCCATTTCGTCCTGCTCAACATGAAGTGGACTTCTTCTTTAACGCTTGGTGCTGCCGTCTTGGTCACCTTCTCCACAGCGCAGGATAACACGATCAACGACCGCCAGCCCACAGTGAGTGCACCGCATGAAAACCCGTGGAAGACCCTTTCCGAGGAGGAAGCTGCTAGTGTCAATGAACTTCTCCAAGAGCGAATGAGCTTGACTGGCAACCAAGGATCTAGCCGTGATAGTTACGTGTAAGTCGACCATTGCTAGACACCTCTCACTCGCCGGACACTAATACGATATCAGAGTACAGCTCGCTCTTCTTCATCCCAACAAGACGGATACTCTTCCCTTCCTTGACAGCAATGCTACGGCTCCAAAGCGCTATGCGCGAGCTACTGTTCAAAGCGGTACCACCAACTCGACAGACAAGCACTGGCAAGAGTACATGGTGGGACCATTGCCAGCAACAAATGCGACTGCGGTCGAACCGTTGACTTTCCCGTTCCAAAACTCCCAACCAGGTCGAACACAAATGCATCCCATGTATTCACCCAGCGACGCGACGAGTTTCTTTACGAGGTTCGCGACAGAGACTGAGGATATCTCAATGCAATTGTTCAACACTGTGAGTGGAAGCCAGCCACAACATACAACAACGGAGGCTTACATGCATACAGACTTTTCTTACTGGTAGCATTGGTCTTAGATTTGGAAGCCCGTTCTGGGATGAAGAGGGCCGAACCATCTCCTGGGCAGGAGCATTTGCGGACCCTGGCACCAATCTCAGCAGTGTTACCGTCGAGCCACTCGGATTCGCTGTGAAATTTGACTTGACCGGACCAATCTCGGATACCTGGAAAGCTGTCGGTTGGTACTCGTATGGCAAATTTTACGCCAGCACAGAAGAGTTCCGTGCCGCAATTAACGCTCCCGACTATGAGACGCCACCAGCAAACGTACTGGGAAACTGGACGTCTACCGACAGGCAGGGAACGCCCATGCCTTTGGACAACCTACCGCCGCCGGCTTCTGTCGCTCAGGGCGACCAGCGATTCAAGATCGATACGGAAGAGGGATATATATCCTGGATGGACTTCACCCTCTATCATGCCGTCTCTCAGGACCTTGGCCTGTCGTTGTTTGACATCAAATACAAAGGCAGACGCATCATTTACGAGTTGTCCTTGCAGGAGGCTCTGACATCATACTCCGGCTCCGACCCTTTCCAATCACAAGCGACCTTCTTCGATACCACGAGTGGTATGGGATCGACCTTGCAGCCTCTTGTCAGAGGCTATGACTGCCCTAGTCATGCTACATACCTACCTGCAACATGGACAGAAGGCGACACGGTCAAGACACAAGCTGACGCTATATGTTTGTTCGAATTTGACGCGGGCTACCCAATCCGGCGCCATTCCTTTTCACCATCCGCGCCACACACTAGCGTAGCAAAGAACATCCAGTTCGTCATGCGCACGGTAGCCACAGTAGGCAACTACGACTTCCTCATCGACTACAGCTTCTTCTACGATGGCGGTATCGAGGTTTCTTCACGCTTTTCTGGATACATTGCCGCTGCTTACTGGGAGGATCAGCCTGAGTACGGCTTCCATATACACGACTTCCTTTCGGGTAGCTCGCACGACCACACCCTCACTTTCAAGGTCGATCTTGACATCAACGGCAGGAAGAACAGTGTACAAAAACTACAGTTTGTGCCGACTTCGACAGCGTATCCTTGGAGCCAGGGTCGCGTATACAATACATTCAAGGCTGAGCGATCTTGGGTAGCCGACGAGAGCGAGTCCATGATCAATTGGGCCGAGAACGACAACGTGTTGTACGCCATTGTCAATAGGGACACACCGAACCCGTATGGCGAGTACCCAGGTTACAGAATCAAAAGATCTGCCGGCACCATCCACCTTACACAAACGAACTCGACAAACACTGGCAAGACAGGTGCCTTTGTGACTCACGACTTCTATGTCACACAGCAAAAGGACACTGAGCCAAGGGCTGCGGATGCCAATAACCAGTTCTCCAAGGACGATCCGCTTGTCAACTTTGAGACTTTCTTTGACGACGAGAGTCTGGATCAAGAAGATTTGTTCGTAAACCCACCTCCTTTCTCCATCTATTGTTGATACTGCACCCCGTAATATATCAATTACTAACAGAACACAGAGTGCTCTGGTTCAACCTCGGCATGCACCATCTTCCGCACACCGGCGACTTGCCCAATACTATGTTCAGCTCTGCTCATTCGGCCATGAGGTTCGAACCGCTCAATTACCTTGTAGGCGATCCCTCTGTCTCGAGCAACCAGCAGGTCAGGATTGAATACGATGCAGAAGGTGCTGTCCTGAATGTGGATGAGTTCGGCAAAATGGCTGCCAACAAGACCTGTATTTGATTTACTTCTACATGGATGTCTACATACTGTTGATCGCGCAACATTCCGTCATTACCGTTCATGGTTCTCATTATTCAAAAGTTTTACTACAAGCTGTTTCCAGCTCTGAGGTGCTTCCGTCATGGTTCTAAGCTGTGATAAGCGTGATGAAGGGTGGCTTTTTGTAATTATCTAGCTCTCGCCCTAACTCCCATTCAGATCATGACTGCTTCAAATATGAGGGGTACATCTTTCATCGGAACGCCTTCTCGTATACGTACATGCGAGAACAACTTGATGCGGGTAAAATGGAATGTGCCGCCCACAGGATCCAGGCCCTCGCCTTTCAACCCTTCGCCCTCAACAATGAGTCGGACTCGCTTATAAGTCCTGCTACGATCACATGTAGGTTTCATTCCGCGGACAATGCCTTATTGCATTTCCCAACGTGTCATCGCTGAGTACATCATAGACCGATACGTAATACATGTGCAGCACCCGAGTTGGATAAGCGCAAAGTCCGTGCGGACGACGTGTCATGCGCATCCGTGGTGCCCGCAATCAGGTGTTTTCGATCGAAGCCGTGCACACTTCTTCAATAACGAGGCAGTTTTGTAAACTTTGTGATTGTCGCTACTAGCATTACAAAGCGATGTTCGTCTCAATTAGATTTCGTGAAGCTTTACAACAACCAGTATGCCCTGTCTGTGCTTGACAAGACGACTACATTCACTTTGGAGCCTTTCTCATCGCACACCTCTTGTTCCAAATATTAATCTTCAATAGTCCGTCTGCTTGGAAGGTCGGACTTCCGGATATCTGTGCATAAAACCACGGTACAGTACAATGCGCCCTGTACTTTCTATCTGCCCATTGCAATCTTCAGGACACACTCAGCGGCTTGACGTACTGTTTCCAGATGTCTAAGAACGCCATCCTGTCCTTCCTGCTCTGGAACTTGATCTCTAACGCCGAATACCCAAACCGATTCAGATTAGCAGCCCTCGAGAAACCACCACCACCTCCCGATATATCTTTCAAAGGAATCGGCGAGCCGCTCAACGACCCTGAAGTAACGCTGTCTGATCGAGAAAACCGTAGCATTTCCATAGAGTCGTTGCGTTTCTTGCGAGACGGATTCGCTGCTTCGAAATCCGTCTGTGTGGATGACTTGCGGCGTTTGAAAAGCTTATCAGTCGCCCAACGCGGTGCGTCTTTTGAGAAGAGAAGCGTAAGCTTGTCACTGTCTTTCTTATAGACCGACTCCGTGAGCCATTCGAATGCGTAGTGCGGCTCCTCGACCCAGTGCCCATCCTCTTCCAATGCGCTCGTGTAAAACAGCAGGATCAAGACCTCAGACGTAACGAGCCCACCATCCGCTAGATGCGTCTCGGGACGCCGCCACAGCCGCAAATTTCTTCCACGACATTCAGTCGGATTGTGATCCGAGGATATGCTCAATATGGGTCGATCAAATTCGAGATTAGCAGAGTCGGCACCGTTGTTGGTGTACAACAAGGTCTGGAATCTGTTTGCTGATTCGTGGCCAATGAACGTGTACTTGATGTCAACATACTGCTTGTTGAGTTTCCCGAACGAGCTGCGCGGAAAATCGACAGATACTGCACCGTCAACATACGTGGTAGTCAAGGGTATCGCTGGCCCGGTAGCAGGAAAGTGCTGTTCAGTCCATGTTCGAAGCTTCCCGTCTTGGCTAGAGTGATAGACTGTTCGCAGCGAGATGCCAGTATCTTCTCGATATCGCCACCGAACCTCGCACTCGTGATTTTCGGATCCGTACTTCAGAGACTTTCGTTCGACCTGAACGTTGCGACATATTCGCTTCCAGTCGAGTGCAGCGTCTCCTAATGCCATGGTTGCCAGGGATGTGCGCGAGAGACTGCGCCGCAAAGTGGGAGATAAGGGCTTCTCTGAGGCAGTACCCGTTGACGACGGTGATGCGGGCGAAGAGCTTTCGCTACAGGCGACTGTGGAACTAAAAAGTATCCTATTAGGCTCAAGCGACGTCGGTCTAGGCGACTGCGACCAATCGACTGATCCAAAGTAATCTGGAGACGATGGCTGTAGACTCAAGGTCGGGCGGTTGCTGCCCGTGGAGTCACTCAAGCTTTCTTGGCCAAACATGGTGAAGTTCCCGGAGTGATCTGTCTCGAGGGTATAGGTTCGCAATGGAGCTGGTGGCATGTTGCGGACCTGCTGCTTCATCGCGTCGCTTGGGACCAAGTGTGAGCGTTTCTCCGCCGTAGCTCGCTTTGCGCGATTCTCCTCGATGAAAATCGCGTCATCAACCTGCCGTCTCAGATGATATAGTACAGCAGCTGTCTGAACATCACCAGTAGAACACGTAGCAGGTGTGTCTCCCAGAGAAAGAGGCCGCGATAGTCCCGCTTCTTGAGCAACACGTTCGTCCTCACTTTGCAGCCATCGATCAAAGATTTTCCATTCGCTGAACAACGGGTGTTCGTCGGGAGACGCGAGTGCCAGTGGTGCGCGGTTGTTTGGAACACCAAGAGTGTTTGTGGAGTAAGAGCGGCCGCCTAGATTTACTGTACGAGACGGCGCAGCGTCGAGAAGACGCTGAGTCTGCTTGGTTGCCTCGAGATGTAGCCGCCTAACGACGGTCAGCGACTGTTGTTTCGAGTACGAAAGAGGCTTACAATTGCAGAAAGGAAATGCACATGTTCAGCGCTTGGTAATGACCACTGATCTGTTTCCTCAGCCCATCGATCTCCTTTTCCATCCCGATGTATCTGATCGTGAAGATGAACTTCTTGACGGTCATCTTCTTATCGACGAGATGTTCAGCGTATGGCTCCAGGGTCTTTTCACACTTCTTCAGCGTGTCTTCGAAATCCTGGACAGGGAATGCTGCGCGTTGTTATCTCGCGTCAGTGCATGCCGCAAATGTAGTACACAGATGAACGCTCACGTAGCGGCTGGCCATATTGTTTCATTAGCTCGGCCAGCTCTTTGAGACAGCCATGGAATGTGGTGAATTCCTTAACAAGCCCACTGACTTGCGCTTCCGAATTTTCGTTGGCATCTAGTTGCAATGATGAGCGAGGTGGTCCCTGACGGTTGCCACCAGAGGGGGGTAGCTGGCGCCATACCTTTGAACGCAAGATATACACGGGTCGAAATCTCCAACAATTTCAGAACATCGGACGGACTGCACCCAAAGGACATATTCGTAGGGTTGCGCCGCGCTCAAGCGCAACAGAGTTTGTGTAAAGACTGCTCATACGTTATAGAACTGTTGGTGCACAGTAGGGACGATCATCGTCTAAGCATCAGGCTTCCATGAAAAGGACAAGCAGGTGTAGTAAGAACCACCTGAGCTTACGGTCGTCTCTTCGTCACGCGTCCGATAGAGCTAGCCTAAGGTAGACCGCTCCGGCATCTGGGGGGGGGGGGGGGGGGGGGGCACTCGCGGGTAG
>NW_026249951.1:0-176636 GCF_024043155.1 Alternaria arbusti | reverse complement strand
GCCCCCCAACCCCCCCCCCCCCCCCCCCCCGGCGAATCTCTCATGATTACAATGCTAACAAGGTACAGCTGTTAAGAACGAAGCCCAAGCCGAAGAATACCACCAATGGCGAGCCATGACCGTAAACCTCCTAGTCCCTCAGGTAGATGGCAAATGGCGTCCCACTTTCGATGCCGCGCCCGTCCTAAAACGAATATCCCGTTTCTGCAGTCGCATGCGCCGCAAACTACGGCCCTGGTCTACACAGTCTTTGCGCTCAGGGAAGGAACAACTGGGTACCATCATTTCAGCATCTGTTGCGCTGGATTTGAAGATGAAGCGCCAGCTCGCCGACTATCGCTTCGTTACATTCACCGGCGGTAAGAAAGATCAATACTGGGGCTACGGATTCTACGACAGTGAAATGGAGGACGTGTATGAAGATGATGACGAGAACGGCAGTGGTGGATATGGTGTCAATGGCAGCGCAAAGGGCAGGCGAGTAGAATTGGCACTTGCGCCTGCACTCGAACGATGCGGTAATGCTAATGGACATGTCTTCGATCAGAGTTTCATGATGGTAAAGGCGGATGTGAGTTGTAAAAGATTAGAGAAACCCGAGAAGAAGAAGAAACAGCAGCCTAGGTCAAGAGGTGGCAGTAAGGGCTTTGGGCTGTGGGGGAAGTGAAACTAATGGATGTATGACATGAATATTAACACACCACTCCGCTTTGAACACATGACCCTAGCGCTTGAACATCCGTAATGAAAACACAGGTGGGCTGCTTTACAATCTACTCAGTCAACCACTACTTCAACCTCAATACCAGACTCTCCCTCCTACTAATACCCAAGATTCAATCTAGTCTCTGTCCCGAGATCATGAATCGTTTTATCGAAAAGCCACGGTCTCGTACTTCGAACAACGAGACGGTCCAGCCATTCCGGCTACTTGGTCTCCCGACCGAGATACGTTTCATGATATATGAGCACCTCAGTGAGTGCTTTGTTCCCATTACTAGTTCCCTCACCAACTTATCAAAAGTTGTAGTTGAGTATCACAGTACTGATAATTCGCTACCACTGCGCAATTCGATTGGAATTTGGGTTCGGATTGATCAAGGTATCTTGCGCACGTGTCGCCTTGTTGAGGCTGAGGCATCACCCGTGGTAAAGCGATTGTACGCACAGGCGCAGCTGGTGAATATGCGCCTGATGGCTGAAAAGCGTGGTTGGGATGCCTCGAGGACTACAGTGCATCACTTTGCCTGCCAGTGGTATGAATTATTTTTTCTTCGCTTCTATTGATGGTTAAGTGGAAGAACGTCTACGGAGAGCTTAGGGAATGGACGGTCATTGGTATAGGTAATCTACCATGGAGACAGAGTGGATCAGCTTAAGGCTTGGTACCGCACAAAGAGGTGGATAAAGCATGTTTACTTGCTGTAGTATTATAGTGTTACAAAAAGATGCGCAGCCTACTCCGACTTCGGAACAGTGTGAACCTCCCAGTCAGCGCCGTCCGGGCCCTGGACTTTACCATGTGGTTTATCGTGTGTGAAAGGCCCTCCAGCGTTCGTGACACCACTCTCCAAAACCCCCTTCTTCTCGCCCGTCCGCAGGTATTCTAAGAAGGCGACCGAGGCGTCGATGTACTCCTTGAGAGCAACCTTGCTACTTAGCGTCGTACCAGTGACCATCTTCATGATCCAAGGAACGATAAGAGGCGCATCGGTACAAGAGGGGTGAGCGGTACCCAACAAGGTCATGAACCACCCCACCTTAACGTTATCGATGATATTCTTCACGGCCTCAAAGTGCCATCCTTCGTCGTAGAAAGCCGTCTGCTTTTCTGTCCATTCTCCGCTCTGCATGACCAGTATCGGTACGTCGATGTCCTTGTTCAGGGGTCCAGATCCCTTGCCGGGGTCTAAGGCAATACCACCATTGATAGGCATTGTCTTTGAGCCAGCAGATTTCAGTGCTTGCATAGCCCCCGTCGCGCCGTATGAGTGACCTCCGACTGTGACTGCTGACAGGTTGAGGCGGTTCTTGAAACCAGGCAAAGCATTCCGCGGTGAGTCGGGCTTGAGGTTCACGACCGGTGCGTCACCTGCATTGAGTTGCGCAAAGAGTTTGATGGTTTCGCTGATCTCAGCTTCACGGAAGTTGAGCTGTGCGGCCTTGAGGTCGAGGTCGGTCATCGGCGGATCGGCTTCTAGGTCCTTGAGCTTCATGTGCCAGACTTTTCGCTCCGTACCATCAGGATGGTGGACGATGGTACCGGGTCCGCTACCGTCACGGTGTTCGACGGCAGCGACTACGTAGCCGTGGCTTGCAATGCTTCCCAGGTAGTGTGCATAACTCTGACTCATTCCTGCCATGCCATGCGTAAAGACAACGCAGGGCAAACTTCCAAGACCGTCGCCTCGTTTTAACTCTTTATGTTCTTGCTCTGCTGCGCTCATGATCTTTCCAAATTCGCCTGCACCACTACCATCTTCGCCCAGAATTTGCTCAGCACTGGAAAGGATTGGTGCATCAACGACACCTGGAATGACTGTGCTTGAACCAAGGAGCCAGAGACCGAAGGTGAAGACCGAAGATAATTTCGACACTCCGGCAAGACGAGCATAGCCTTCGCCAATAAGCGAGACAGGTTGAGGAAGCCACGGTCGTGCCCATGGTCGCTGGCTAGGCGACGCTAGAGGCAGAGAGGATGGGTAATATAAGGTGATGGCCAGCGTATCCAGTTGGAAAGCCTTCTCCCCAGTCGCTTTCAGTATCGCGTCATGGATGGTTCTCTTTTGGATCTCTGTCTCAACATCCAGTATGCCAACCTCATGGGGTCCGGTATAAGGCGGAAGCGGCGAGGTAATTGGGGTCAAGCTAAAGAACAAGAACCAGAAAAGTACGCCCGCAGATGTGATGAACAAAAGACGCCGCGGTGTGAGGCGTGAAGGCCTGGGTACAAAGCGGGCAGGCCCGGGTACAAAGCGGCTCATCCGGAAGGCCATGATGCGCGGCTTGTATTGCAGTCTACCAAGGAACTTGAGAGGGCGTGCAAGGTCTAATGAAGGGCGCGAACTGTGACCAGAAGTGATATTTGGGGTTCCAGATATATCAAGTAGTAGGCGCGGTCCACATGGCAAGGCGTATGAAAGTAGAGTGTCGCGTCGCGAAAGTGTTGGCCACTGATGACGTATGCGACATCGGAGATAAGACCGCCCAGACGCAGCACGCAACTAGTTGACACTTAGATCTTTCTGACACTCACGATACACGTCTTTGAGAAGCTGAACGACATCCCGCCGGCTACCTTACGACGTGTTCCGCTATCTTTGAATAAGACTCATCGATCCGAATCTGTCGAAAGTTGGGTCGATTGTTGATGACAAGCGCTGATGTCTGCGTACCTAGGTAAGGTTCGCAGTGCGACATATCTACCTAGGTATTTCTTCCAGGATTGCCTCAAACCCTCACCTTATTAGACGAAAAGGAATGACGATAAGACTGAGTTGTGTAGAGACGGGTCTACTAGCGAGGATGAAGCTACGAGCCCGACTTGAACAACGCAAAGAAAGCACGACTGCAGGCTCATACTGTGGTGTAGTACTCGAGGAAACATTAGAACGAACGCCCCATCGATGTTATCACCTTGGAAGGCTGTCATGATAAGTTGGCGTATAGATGTTTCTAGTACAGCATGCTGTATCGGCAGGTCATTGAGTATCAATCGCAGTAACTCTACTATTATACTGCGGCACAGCTGCGCGGCCTTGATGTTAGGATCTTTGTTACTTAATCATTACAACTTAACGTGTAGCTATTGTACAGAAGCTGCTTTAAGCTGGACTAATATCTAAATTGACACTAAAGCTAGCTGGAAGTTAGAGAGACATACAGAAGTTGTTGGAACTGGCGCGATCGTCATGGTTGCCCTGGGCGAAGACAACTCATCAGATGCAATGCAAGTCAAGGTACTTACTCTTCTGGAGATGGACATGGAAAATGCAGCAGCTGTCGATCAAAAGAGTAACCGGCGAAGTCCATACACCTCGCATAGGCTGAATGAATGCCTCAGGAAGCCTCACAAACGTTCCACCGCACATGAAACAGCATCTCGAACGATATTCAGGCTAGTCGTTCCGTCTCTTTGTGGACGATCACCGCGCTTCTACCCTCGATTCGTCACAATGTCATCCTGAAGTCGCTTACACGTGCATATGCATGCGCACGCTTACTGATGCCTGCGGAGCACATAAAACACTGGTCCCCTGTAAGAGCACAACCGACTTCGCTTCGAGCACGTTCAGCGGCACGGGTAATTCCAAACGGCCTCTCTATTACCCGAGCCACACACTCTCTACGCCTTGGCCCATAGCAGGACCTATAACGAACGTCCCGCTCCGTGTGTATGCCCTGGTAGTTGACTTGCATGTGGCCGGGGTCTCTGAAGACCTTTACCCGGACGATCGTCTTAGGTTCGGTATCGCTGTGGACTTGCGCGCATTTCATTCCGGGGTTCGGATGGAGGACGATGTGGTTCCTGCATTTGCAATCTGTTGGTATTAGGCGCGGTTGGTTGCGCATAGAGCGGCAGTATAGGTGGAAGACCGGATCGAGTCTATGCTCCGGTGAGCAGAAGTTCGTCAGTACTCACCTTCAAAATGGATGCTTTGGTGGAGCTGCCATGTGGATAGAGTGGATCGTTCCCGGACTGCTTCCTATTTCAGTATCCTTACTATTACCACCCCAACATTAAGGACATGGTATTTGTCAGATCAGTATGTGCGCTTTGCTGCTCGCCTCCCCAGTTTCTGCGATACGCGGGTGCATAGGCGAACAGAGTGCAGGGTAAAAGCCCTTGACGCCGCGGCCATCGTAACCATTTTTAACATGCTTTCCCAAACGGTCGCGTGTCCGCGGTGGACTGACTATCTGATCGATCTGATGGCTTCCAAAACCGTCAAAGGTCCTTAGAGGGCTAGACGCCGATGACCCACCAACAGCTAAGTCACCTCCGATACCAACACAAAAATCTCCACTGCATGTGTCTGTCGTTAGTCATTCGGTACCACGACACCAGTCTCTTTGGGCGACTTCATTGCGAAAAGTCCGCCTCGAGGCATCGGCCCCGTAACCAATTGAGACGGGAAACCCACTTGTTTACATCCCCTTCAGGACGACGCGCTGCGTCTCGCCACATGCGCCTATACGCTGCAGCCGCCAAAATTAATTGCGGCGTTGCGTCAATCTGCACCATTTCGTAGCCAAATGAGTTTCTGGGTAACACGGCATAGATGGAAAGCACGCGACAAAAGGCTGGAGAACGGGTCCCGTTGCGCAGTTCACGTTAGACCAGTTCAAACCCATGCTCTATCAGGGGAACAGGTGTTGAACTATCCGGACTACACTGCACGTCTTCTAGCGGCTATGCGAAACCCTCGTGTTGCTCATTCAGGCTTGCGCGCGTTCACATTGATGACGTGACGTCGCGTCGCGCTCAAGTGACGGTATTGCTTCCAAGGTTTCCCTGAGTTCCCGTCCAACCTGCATGTACTACGCCAATGGCGCGGGCGGACAAGCTCATGTAGGGCGGGCCTGCGAATCCGATGGAGAGCTGCGGCGCGGATCGTAAGGGTCGGATCTGTGGATCGTTGAAACGGTGGCGACGAAATCACAGGGAGTTGTGTATGTCAGGGTGACGCACCATGTACCTACGTGGTCCACCGCAGCTGAGTATGGGCAAGTAACACGCAGAAGCGTTGAATATTACAAATGTAGAAGTGTTGAAATGTTTGATTTGATTTGTACTGCAACGCTCGCAAGCATCTTTCAAAAAGAGAGCAAGATCGACTGTGACAACTGTCGAGTGTGATGGTTCCAAAAACAGCTAGTAATTACTTCTCGCGCTCTTTGCGAAAGTTTCCTCTCCTCTGTAACATAGGAGATAATTTGTGCGCGGATATGGCAAGATAGGTCTATGTAATGAGACAAAGGTGCGCCGAAAAATGCATGCAAGCGAGTTGGTGAAAAGCTGACGCAAAGGGACCCGAAATGCGCGAGAATAAAAAGAGACCTTCCGACTTTTAGTCTTCCGTCAATGATGGGACTGCTAGTAGATATGTAAGATGAGAGAGAACATGACTCGTCAATATGTACATCGAATGCAATTGTGTGTCGTTGATAGCGTGACATGAAGCATAGCCAGCCATGCTTCATGAGCCTCCTGGGCTTCGATTCAGGGACGCGGGGTGGATGGAGTTATTACTGTGTGCGTCGTGGGTGAGGTCGCTGATGGTCATGGCTTGATTTACATCTGCGAAGTATTTTATATGTTGCGTGGGGGTGTTGGGAAGAGAGACAACATAGGGGAGCGAGACTGCGCGGTGGTCGCTGCGCGGTTACGTAGCTTGGTTGGTTGATCCTCTTTCGGAGCAGAGACGGAAAGGAGCTTGGCGGCACCTTCAGACAGGGCGGGTTTGTGCTGGCGCGCTGGTGCACGGGTGGAACGTTGCGACCCTTGGCGCGCAAGGTCGAGCGACGACTTGAGCTCCTCTTCGACAGTAGAGTGATTGGCACGCTGTGAGCCACGTCGAGCCAAATCAAGCGAGGCTCTGAGCTCGGTCTCAACGGAGCTGCGAGATTGCTCCTCATCTTGAGGCGCTTCGTCGTCTGAAGCGAAGAATGTTCGCCCTTCCAGTGTACGCCCTGGTGGCGTAATGTCATCGTCCTCTTTGTCTTCGTTGAGGAACGCAATCTGCTCTGAAAACTGATCAGCTGCAAGACTGAAGCCAAGCGACTTGCGGCTACGACGGGACGGAATCAGCTCCGGGACACTGCCGGCAGAGCTTGCCGAGCGCCTCACAGGGGAGCTCCAAAGACCGCAGCTCTGAGAAGAGGACATGAGGCTGCTGTCATAAGAGCTTCGCCTACTTAGTCGGACGTGACTGCTACGCGCCGAGCTCGTCGTGCTTCGACCGGCGTCGAGCATTGGAAAGTGCCGGTCGGACGCAGCGTACTCGTCAAGCAAGTCCTCATATGTGACTTCTCGTGTATCCTTGTATTCCTGCGGGACAAGAAGGGACGGGCTTAGCATGAAGCCAGTGTCGCCGCTGAAACGGTTGGCATGGAAGAATCCTGAGGGTGTCGGTGGCAGGCCAGTGCTGAGGGTGGATGTGGATATCGCAGAAGTCGGAACCAGTTCTGGCACACTCGATGTGCTGGGAACCAGCAAAGATGAGCGGAAATTGTCAGAGGCGAAACGCTCTCGATCAGCGGAGGTGATTCTGGAGTTGCGACGATTGGCTTGCTCAGCAGAAGGAGTGTCGCAACAGCGAACACCGTCATCAGATACTCGATCCCATTCGAAGTCACAGTCAGCTTCTAGAGCGTTGTCGTAGATATAGTCGACATCTTCTTCCCATGACTCCTCTATTGCGCGCCATGTGTTTGACTGGCGACGCTGATAAGGTTTTCGAATAGACATCCTCCTTGGCATGCCAAATGAGCCCAGCGTGTCAGACATTTGCGATGAAGGTCGTGAGGCTGAAGGCTCAGCCCTCGGTGAAGCAGGAGACTGACCTCTACCCTGTGATCTAGAGGTAATGGGAGATCGCGGATTTTGAAAGGAAAACGATCCAAAGTAAGGCGATCTCGGCGAAGTCGGGGACTTCATTGGGGGCTGTGGTGCAGGTCTTGGGCTGACGAATCTTTCTGGTTCCTCGACAACATCTGCGAGACTAGGACTAAAGGATGGCGGTGTGGTTGCGTGAATGGCTGAATCATCAGGCGTGGTGACTGCATGGCCAAAGTATGAATCTTCTGATATCTCAGGTAGTATGTCCGGGGTGGACACAGCAGAGAGAGCAAATGAGTCCCAGATACCTGACTCTCGCTTCGACCGCGACAACCTACGCGGACCAGAAGCAGGCTCTTCGTACGCGAACTCAGGTGTACCGAAGGCGGGCCCCAAGGGAAGATGGGGCGACTGTATCGACGAGGTGTGCGTATGTTTCCGAGGGCTAGGTTGGGAGAAGCTCTCTATAGATCGGGCTAGGCGAAGGGGTCGTCGCGATATTGGGAAGTGGGGGACAGTTTCGGAATCGTGACGAGGTTCTGGGCTGCGAGGGGGAGATGTGAAGCCTAGAGCAGACGTGGATCTCTCTTCTCCATTTGCCAAGTTTTCAGAGGAGAAGTTCCTGAAATGGACGTCATCGGATGGTGTGACGGGCAACTGCTGTTCGAGAGCAGCTATTTGATGTCGGTCGGTGTGAGAAAGGTGCTGAAAGTCGAACGGGCTCGAGATACGGCTAATCAGACTCGTACCTATTGTCATGATAAGCAGAGGGCCTTGGATCAGGGAAGACAATTACTTACTAGCATCCTCGCTTCTTTTGCCCTTCCGTAAGATTGATGATCGTCTTTCGCTGACGTCCCCTTCGAACTCATCGACGTTTATCACGGGCGTCTCGCTCAGCCTCTTGCCCTTCTTCCCGCGGAACAACGACCTCCTAGATCCCGTAGACTCTTTATGACTCTTGTTGCTGGTGTGTCGATGTCCAGGTGGTGAGCCATGCCAAGAAGCTTCATGATCAGCCATCTCGGAATGGCTGAGAGACAACAGCGAAGGGGTCATAGATGTCGCAGTATTGCTTCTAGACCGTAGATTGAACACGGAACTTCGTCTGGCCGGATGGGCTCTGTGTTGCTCGGGCGAATGCATGCCAGGATGAGTTGAATGCGTGGAGTACTGCTCTGACCAAAAGTCTGAACTTGCGGTAGGAATGGTAGGCCCAATGGCCTGAGAGTCGACGGATGACTGTCGAGACCGGGAGGCATCTGTTTTATGGAACGAAAACATGGCTTGGGAGCCTGAACGAACCCCAGAAAAATAAAGCCTAACGCAAGCAACGCGAACCGAGCAATGCTAGTATGGCGTGTGCAGGTCCCCACAAGTGGCCGGCAGATGTAGTTATGGCAACAACCATTGAAGTTGATGAGATGATCTGGGGAAACCTGTCGCGCGCACGCGAGCTCGGATGTTGTGAGTTCAGATGCCCGGGTTATACGCCTGCTGGAGGCGTTAGTGATGTATGCGAACGACTTGCCATTGGTACACAAGACCTGAGTTGGAGGGATCGAGGTTGGACGAGGCGAGATGACTGAACTTGGGCCAAGGCTAGGATCCAGGCGTGCCAAATGAGGGTAAAGGTATAGTTGAGATGCAATAGCAACCAGAGTAATATATGCGTACCTGGTCAAGTAGACAACTTATTTGCAGGGGAGGAGAGAACGTAAGAGCCTGAACACGGACCACTGCAGGGCAACGGCTGATGAAGGGGTTCTGCCCTCCGTGTGGGAATAACACGAGGATGCGGTCAAGGAGTTAGGGTCGAGTAAAGGTTGGCGAACTGCACAGACCGAAGTGAGACAAGCGGTGGTTGCGAATGAGAGGGAGTGGTGGACGGTCCAGGTAGCCGAGCAAAGATTCGAGTAAGGATTGTAGTTGCTGGAGAGCGATCATTGGCATATGCCGCAGTATTGCATGCCGTGACACGGGAACAAGAAGCTTTGTGGCCGGCAAAGTAACAGCAAATGTAGGGATGATCTCACTATGTAGGAACATGGCCGGCTTGGACGAGCAGCGGAGAGTATGTGGAGAAGATGGAAGGTGCTCAGTGTGCTCCACCAGGTTAGTGACATCCAGGACGAGCCAGGACAGGGCTCGCTGCGCGCCAGCAGGAGAGAAAGACATGGGTATCTGCCGCTGAGCGACGGCGCCTGAGCATCTGTTAGTGGCTGGGGGATGACGGAAACAGGGGTGCAGGAGACGGGGGATGCCCGACTTCACAAGGCTTGTGAGCCACTGACGATGAGCGCGCAAGTGAACGCGGCCCGACAGGTCGGCCTGCGCAATATAACGTTGCAGGGGCAGATATAGCGGGCGCTGATTGGACGTTACAGGGAAATAAACGGTTAAATCTGCTGCATATCTGCTCTGACCACGTCCAGGCCCGCTATGCTACGAGGCCGTGAGGTCCAATTTGCTTGGAATGTCGGCCGTATGTTGTTGTGCATCCGAGGGGATTTGGCAACGCGTCGAAAGACGTGTCGTGGCTGGGAATGTAAGCCTTCGCTGCTGTGTTCGCGGACAACGAACCTCTCGTAGCACAGCACGCGTAAAATTATGTTGACAATACGAGCGGGTATCCTCAGTCGGGGAGAGTATGATTTTGGCAGCTACGTACAGCATTTGTGCTGTTAGTGCCGAATATGCCGGTTCGCGATTTCAGGCGGACACGGCGCAAATGCGTGCAGGGTTAGGCCTGGTGCTGGGGGCACATGGGTATGCATAAGGCCTAAGTATCAACATGTCTGCCACTTTGGACTGGATCTGTGGCTAAGCTTGTCGACAAGAAGCGCAACTCTAAGTATTGACGCATGTCGTCGTCGTGTACTGGCGCGGAACAATCAAACTGTCAGAAAGGGATCGCGATAAGCGTCCGAGCAGAAGACGAGAGGCTAGAGCATCGTCCCATCTGCAGATCTTCGCTCGTGAGACGGCGGAACCTGAAACAACCGAAGAGAGCCCCTACCATGGCCGACGATGTGTCCAAGGACTCGATACCCCGCCTCACTCAGACGTCTCAATCTACACAGGGCTCGTGGGCGGATCGATCTGAAATCGCGAACAGCCCTCGTCGAGGTCAAAGTCCATGTGGTGATGTCTCGGGCCCGGTAGGTTCCAAACATGTTTCAGAGCCCCACGACAGCGATGACCGGGTGCTGGCTATCGTGAGTTGTGAGACCCCTCTGATGTGCCTTCCTGGCTGTCCCCAAGAGACTCAGCATGCACAGAGCGCCACCTTGGCGCAGTCGCACCGCCAGCGTAGCATAGCCTTGAGCTTGCGACCGTTCTGGGTACGGCGGTGTTGTAACACGGTCCTTCTGCTCGTATCATGCTGTGATGCAGTCGCGTACAACAGCAGTAAGGGCTGTAGGCCCTCGCATCAGCCGCTGTACCACGGCTCCATCCAAGATTTCCACAAACATGTGTGACGAGCGCCTATCTCTACGCTTTCTTCTTCTTGGGAAATGCGCCTGTAATGAGATCCAATACTTGAGGCGTGAGCCGTGTGGGGGTGGTGGGCCGTCAGCTACTACACCAGCTGCATGGACGCAATGTGAGCACACCGACTGATGTCAAAATGTCCGATGATGGTGTTACCGTCGTTGAGGTTCTTGTGCAGATGCATGAGGGTAGCCGGTCGTCGGCCTGTGATTTCCCCGAGGCGGGAGGTGAAAGCGTGCTCACGTGTGTTGTTGTGCCAAGGCTGCCTACCTAAGTAGGCCCATGGACTGGAAAGAACGCCCGCAGGTCCTCGGGAACATCCTCCACCATCACCACAGCTGTGCACACGACTGTGCACGCCAACTCCCACCGACGCCGGAGCTGAACACATCTCTAGTCTCGATAGTCCCAGTGGTTCCTGGCCGCTGCGTGGTTCCCCTTGTTCCTGCAGTGGTCGCTGGCGGCTGGCCACAGATCGGCGAGAACTACTCGGTACCTCCACCTTGCTGCTGCTCCCACGCACCGGCGGCCCACGTCTTACGCACCACACCTCTGAGCTCCAACGAGCTGCTCCTATCAGTCCCCTCCCCGTTGTGTAGATGACGTTGGCTGCATAACAACTGCGCTACTCCTCACGAGAACCTCTCTAGCGGGCTCCTCTGTGCTAGGCTCGGCGCCCGAACCTCCGGACACAATCTTCACCGGTGTATCCACACGCCCAGGTGGCTATCCATGCGCCGTAGTCCGCTTTCATGGAGACCGTTTGCACACAGGAATTACCTCATCGAGTCCAATTATAGGTGTTCGTCTTCGCTCCACTTTCTATTCGTTTCGAGGCATTGGGCAGTGAATTCGAGCTTCTCCAGGAACATGCTGGCATTCCCAAAGATCAATGACGGTACAACTCGTACCTCTTCTGCGATGTGTTCAGGTTTGCATCTTCCGGAGGTCTGTCCATGCTAGAACCTTGTTTCCTGTACCTGCAGGTCGCAATTCCTGCCGGCTAACCCTTTTCGTCCCACCGGCAGACTTTAGCTGAGCCCCACCTAGTTGTCTTCCCCAATTCAACTTTAACTAGGGCAATTTGCAAGCTGAAGAACATCTGCTACAAAGCCGAATGCGGGTTCAACAAAGCCGATGCACACAGCAACTCGGAAGCCCTCCGGATCCGCCCTCGCTAGGCTTTAGACTTTGGTTTCACCATCAAGGCGTACGGGATGCAACGGCTATTGACAGCGGTAGCCACGGTCTCGCTGTACTGAAATTCCAACAACTGTAGGAGATCGATCCGGAACCTTAGGCTTTCCCTGACGGTATCGCGTTTCATATTTGCCTGTAACGTCTGGAGCCGGTTCTTGAAAGACTTTGACAGATGATTCAGCAACTCTTGTTTCATGTTCAATGTTTTAAACCATCTGTACCAATGTTTTCTTTACAACTGCTGATGTTGTCTGTAGTGGATAACTCCGAAATGAGAACCATCCCACCAATGGAGTGAATGTGGCGTCTTCGCTTGCCCACCTTGGCAACTGGCGGATATACTATCCCTCCATCCCGGTGGTTCGAGGCGGGCAAACGCAGCCACAGTCGTACCCGTCTCAACAAGAGACGCTCTCGCCTTTTCATGCAACGGGACACTGGCGGATCTATCGAACTTTATCTCACATTTTGTGGAGATAGCAGCGGATGCAAAAGTACGAGCACCTGTCCCATCAGCCTGATAGGTCAACCGGCGAGTACTTCAAAACGCGGTCAAGCTCCGGTCGGGACGTAAGATTCGCTTAACTCTAAGAAAGTCCTTGCAGGTAGAACTACCTAGGTACCTGGTTGTCGGTTGAAGAGCAACTCCCACATCTGGTAAGCGACCACTGCTTAGGTACAGCAGTCTATCGATAATCCTCACTTTAGCCTCTCTATGGTGTGAGCGTGGAACGAATCTGAGGTCCAGACAACCGTCAGCTTCGAATCTTGAATGGAGGCGTCAAGCTCACCATGCAAGAATGCTCCCAACGGCCTATCTAAGTTCCGGCCCGCAGTCCTGAACCTTACGCAACATCAGAATTTTCTTTGATACATGGATTCGCAGTGCTGCCACGGCACGTCTTACATATCGTCTCGTCATACACGTACTCTGAAGTCAACAGCTTGTGGGCGGATCATTTCGAGTACTCATGCAGCTCTTCATTTTGTTTCTACATGGGCGACTTGCAAAAAAGAGGGGTAATATGCATGGACGGGAACTCCACCACTATTCAACAAAGCTCCAGCCTGGGTTCAGGAGACCAGGACCCTTTTTCAGCCTCTCATTGACGCCTAGATTTTGGGCTTTTGAGCAAGTTCGGATGCAAACAGTCTCTGAGAGCCATAGTATGCCATTGGGGACGTGAACAGCTGGACAAGAGCGGGGGAACCCTGAAACGAACACTCTTGTGTTCATACGCCGGATTTGATAGTACATGTGCTTTGCAGCACTAATGGGTCATGTGGTGGTGAGAACCGACAGAGAATGCGCCAGCCAACACCGAGTGTGTATCATTGGCGCCTCATTGGCTAACTTCCAATTGCTATTATTCCGTCTCGCTCTTCACCATAGTACCGACAGAGAGAGAGCAATGACATCTTCTCTGTGCCAGGCTCATCTCTTAGGGGCGCGCTGGTGGCTCACGGGCCGTGAAACATGGATTTGAATCCTTCGGCTGGCGATCGAAGGGCCACCAACACCACTATGAGCCGCCCCGTGGCGTGAACTGCAAATTTCATCACTGGTCAAAGCGTTAGATGCACAGCGGTCCCGTGATGCACATTCCTCTTCGGCTGGTCCCCCGAAGGGGCAAGTGAGGGAGGGGCCAAAAGGGTCATCTTTCATAACCCTGGAAACCATGTGGGTATAGACGCCATGCGTGTCGCGCACACCGAATAACATGATACTGTAGTCGAACGGGGCTGAAGTGCCGACCGCCTTTTGCTTGTTTAGTTCATTCCGTCGAATAGGCCATACATCGTGATGCTGAAGTCAAAATCCGATCACACTTGACATCGTCGTCCAACAGAAGTGAATACGAAAACCATAACGTATGCATCTTCGAACAGATCCTATGACGGATCAGCGCTCGTTCTAGTTCGCAAGGATCGAGACTAGTTTACTAATGTTGTTGTAATGCCTACAACTGCCGTTGGTCAATGCAGTAGAGAAAAGCAAATATACACAACAAGCGACCATACGAGCCTAATCTCGTTTGCGAACAAGGCAAGCATCGCAACATGCACGATGGTAATCTCAAGCTGCAGGTACGATCGAAATGCTGGCACACCGTGTCCAGGCCAGTCTGTGTCGGCGGAAAGAATAAGCAAAATGGCCCGGATGGTTTTGCTTTACATATCGAAATCAGGTGACTTGCATGCCAACGCATGTATTTTTACCTGACGGAAGGATAGAACTGTGGATTTGGAGAAGAAGCACCATAGAAGACGGTTCCAGAACACCAACTCTACCCTGCGCTTCGCCCATACTAGGAGGTTTTTCATCAACTTTGTTTTGCCGCCACTGTATTACTGAGACAGGTAGTCTAGACGACACAATGAAGTACACCTCGCGTCGAGAACGCAGTCTACTTGTTCATCAACTTGTTGCACGAACCAGGGCCAAGCGGTAAGCTTGTAGCGCTGAAACCGTGAGTCGGCGTGAGTGGTGGTCAAGCCAAGAAGTGAACAGCCATACCCTACAATTCGGCCGAAGACCACACCACCCCTAACCTCCGCACACGCTCTGAAGAGAGCCCATCATGCCATGTTACAACTCCGTGTATGCCTGCCGCGCCGATCACGGCACATCCCAAGCACCACGTCGCAACCATACTTCCGCAAACGGGCTGACCCTCCCAATCAAGCAACAGATCTACGACCTAAATATTACCCCAATCGAACACACGGCTAGATGAAGCCGTTCCCCAAGGCCGAAAAAGTGACAGAAGTGACAGCACGCATGTACAGAAACGTGCGCGCCGTTGCGCGAGTCCGCGTGCACCGAAGAGAAGCCGTGGTATTACACCGACTGGATGATCGCTTTCGCTCCGTTTTCTCGACGTTGACACGAACCCTCGCCTCCCCCTACCTGCCCTACCCCTCCCCTGTCGTGAACATATCTCCCGTGTCCCGAGTCTGTGGTGAGTTTGAGATCAGAGCGCTGAGGGCTTACGAGTTCGATATGGTTTTGAGATGCAAGTTCTAGATGTATGACGAGGCGCCGAGTGGTGAGTCTGGCCGTCTGAGACACTGGCGGGGATGCGGCAGGTTCCAGTTGGGTATACTTACGTCTTCGGTGTGCGTACCTCGTATGTGGTTGTTGCTCACCAACGCAGGGAACCTGAGGGGCTGCCGGGAAGTGGAGGACGAGCTGACGACCGTCTTCTTGTTGGGACCAACAGGCCGGGGAGACGATGGCTCGCTTGCTCCTGGCGCTCGTGATCGCCTTGCTGTGGGCAAGCGAGTGAGGCCGTGGTTTCTTCGCACTGATGGTCCTTCGAACCCGGAGTGGTGATCTTCGGATACTAAGACCGAATGTGAACGCAGGGTGGAAAGTAAGGCTGACGTGCTCGTTGGGGAAACTTCGGGCTATAGGTGATATGTCATGAGTGTATCAATGCGCACAATATACCACATTCTTTGATAAGGGTAAGTCGTGAGCTCCGTTTCGAAGACGACTCCCTTGCTGCGATAGAAAAGGGGAGAGGACTAGTCGTACACATCGATCGCCGATTGAGGAGTAACATCAAAATAACGCGGTTACTACCGAGACCACTAGATTGGAAAATATGGCGGTTTTCGTATATATGATTCTTCGTGTAAGGTCCAGGATATCTGCAGCGTTTTGCTTCCACGACATTTCCAGAATTCGGCAAGCTCTCGCGTACTTGCAGTTACGAATCGCGCGATCGATAGCCTTGGAGCAGATGTTCGTTTGATAACTCAGCGTCCATCCTGCGATTGTTAGCGCGTTGTCCTAGTCCTGTAAATTGGCCGAGTGGGAGTACGCTTCCGTGGGCTTCACCACAACTGCGGAACATAGACGAGCTGATGAGATCAGTTTGGTTCGTATCTTTATCCATGCCTTGTTGTGATATCTCCTGCGAAGATTTCCAGGCAGCTGAACATGTTGTGGAGCCCAAACCTCACTGGCATCTGTCGCCGTCCATCAGCGATCCAGCAGCTCAACAGGGTAACCGTAGATGATGAAAGTTTTTGTTTGCTCGTTCTGTGTGATATTCCATATATACAATCCCGCAGTAACGAAGCCTGAAGCAACCGGTACGCCCTCGTCTATATGCGCTTCCTTTCAACACCACCTCTTAATGTCCCTCCTCGTGGTGGCCCTTATCCTCGAAGAACAGTTGTTCGGCAACGAGATATCCAGCGAATGCAACTGTGGCTATGCCGAGGCCGGGGAAGGAGCCCTTGAAGCGGTTGAAGCGGGTGAAGGGTCCGGTGTATCGCCATTGCTCACTGGGAAGGTAAGTGTGTGTGGGATGGGGCATGTCCGTGGTATAAAGCGTACTATCGTGCCCATGGGTCGCCCTTGGTACCGTTCGCAGAGGCAGCGGCGAACTTCTTGGGGTCGAAGCCGGTGATGGAGGGGCGTGGTGCCATGGTGATGGAGCTGGCATAGTCAGCAATTGTTGCGCGCAGGGAAGAACATATCAATTGAGCGCGTGTTGTTTGCTTACGTACTCTATGAGCCTCGTGAGCAGCTGGTGTGAGGCAAGGCGGTTGTGGGAGCTGGCGTCGGTGGTTCCTGGACCATCGTCAGTCGCATCTCGACATGTCTTGGCGGCGAGCGATCATACGCACGGCCTCCGCACGTCGTCAACTGCGGTTGCTCTCCCCACACACCATTCACACATCGCCCGCACCCCATCGCTATCACCACCCCAGACGCGTTCGTACAGCCCGAGGATACCCACGACTCTCGCGAGCTTCATCTAGGCATCCAAGAAGATCCATCGTTCCGTCACCTGCACGAACATCCACGGGATTCACCTTACCCACGCACACGCGAATCGTCGCAACCACTACAGCAGCTTCACAATGCCGCCTCACGGGGGCCGCTTCCCCGGTCACAACCTCTCGAATCCCTTCGCGCATCTCTCGGGCCCAATACCACAGCAGCAGCAACAACCGCTGCACCAGCAACACCAGCAGCAGAACATGCAACATGGAGGCTTCGGCGGCGGCAACCAGGCACACAATCTGAACCTCTTCGGCCAACATCAGGGCGGCTTCCAATCAAATGCACCGCTGGGTGGTGGACTGGGCGGAGCCGGGCTCGGGGCAGCAGCAGCAATTGGCGGGGCAGGCGGAGGCACAGGACTCGACGGGCATGAAGCGCGTATGAGATTTGCCCACGGCGCGCAAATACAAGAGAATGCTGCTCGTGGTCAGGACGGCGCTAAAGGCATTGCAGGACAGCGGATACGAGAGGTCTGGCGGTCGAATCTGCACCAGGAGATGGACATGCTGCGCTCGCTCATCGACCAGTACCCATACATCAGCATGGTCAGTATGCCATTTTCCTACCAGTCGGTCGGACAGCTCTTGCTTGGGAGCTTTGTCTGATGCGTGTAAAGTCAGCCGTCAACGGTGGCGCAACGTCTTCTTTTGATGGGGTAGTTTCCATTCTACCTCTCCCTCTCCTTCATGGACTTCATGCTCACTCTCTGAATAGGACACCGAGTTCCCCGGTGTTGTCGCGCGGCCTATCGGAGACTTCAACTCGAAAGCCTCATATCACTACCAGACCGTGCGCTGCAACGTCGACTTGCTCAAGATCATCCAACTCGGCGTCACCCTCTTCAACGTACAAGGCGACATCCCGCCATCGCATCTCGACATTACAGACCTAAACTACAAGCCAAAATCGTTGCAGCGACATGCAAACAACATCGTCGTCTGCCCATGCACATGGTCCTTCAACTTCCAGTTCTCCCTCGAAGATGACATGTACAACGAGGAGTCAATACAGATGCTTAAGAAGTCTGGCGCCGATTTCGAAAAGCACAAGGAGCTAGGTATCGACCCTGTCGAGTTCGGGTCATTACTCACCACATCGGGCATGACTCTGTCGGAAGATGTCAACTGGATATCGTTTCATAGTGGTTACGACTTCGCATACATGCTCAAGATGCTAACCTCACAATCGCTACCCGAGGATGAGGATACGTACCGCAAGCTCGTCAATGTCTTCTTCCCCAAGTTACTCGATGTCAAGTACCTTTGGCGACATGCGAACAACCTTGTTCGGCGCGGTGTTATCGGATCGACTGCGACCAATATACTCAACAATCTAGGCACAAAGTCCGGCCTTCAAGATCTCGCCGATGAGCTCGGCTGCCAGCGTGTGGGCAACTCACACACAGCAGGATCCGACGCATGGCTGACAGGAGTCGTTTTCTGGGACATGAAAAAGAAGATATTTGACGGAACCATTCCCGACGAGATGAGCGGCCATATGTGGGGTCTTACTGGTGTCGGACCACCAGCCAGCGCAACAGCGCAACAAGCTGTAATTGCCGCACAGGGGGCTTCGCAAGGCTTGACAGGCTTCCAGCAGGGTGTCAACAACACCTTCTATCCCGGAAACGCAAGGCACGGTGTCGACGGCCCAAGCACACCCACAAACCACCCAGCTGGTCTGGCGTCGAATACTCCTGGACCCACAGGCATGATGACCCCGGGCGGATACGGCGGCTACGGCAACAAGTAGGATAGTGGCCATTTGCGGAATGAAGGAGAGTCTTCCAAATCTCCCCTTCTGAGCCCAGGCCGTGGTGACTTGTCATACAGCGAGTTTCTGCCAGGCAAGAATTCGCATGGTGCCGGTGGCCATTGGCATCTTGAAAGATAGTATCCAGAATGTTCCTTTCTAAAGCCGGCTCTTGCTCGTCAGCGACACGATCGCTCATCTGGTGGCCATTGGTATGAGGGATATTTTTATCCCGAAAACCTTTTTCTGAGCCGGCATCATCGTGGCGCATCACACAACAGTCACTCACCTGGTCCCTCTCATTATCGCGGTCGCGGACATCATTCTTGGACTGGCTATCGAGGTGGCGGCAATATGGGCGTGCCACATAGTGCTTGAACGATCAGGGTGGCTCACACGGTGGAGAGTAATTATCCTCAGCTTGGGGTGGTTTAAAAAGGGACTCGGACGGGGTGGCATAGGATAGTATTGTACGATACCCGGGTTAGTGTGTAGCGAGTGCGGACCGTACTAGATCGTATGGTCAATGTTATTCTTGCATTCATTGACCACTTGTATATAAAAGCGCGTGGCTGATATTGAGTATCCTCGATTTTCAGGAGGGTGCCGGCAAAGATACGAAAAACAAATTGTGTAAAATGGTTTAGTATTTGCTTGCAACAAAGCAAGAAAGGTGTTGCAGACATTCTCCAATGTGAGACATCTACATGTTGAACCTCGTCCTCTGCTTCTCCATGCGGCCCTTCCACTGCCACTCCTGGCCACTCTTGAATTGGATACCGCGATCTATCCTGCGGAGTTTGAGCGTCATTCGCGGTCTGGCCATTTACGTTAGCAGTCTAGTCCTGAGGATAGTCCAAAGATATAGCAAAACTTACCCAATCTCCTGCATACCCACTTTAACATCCTCCACACCCGGAAGCGGCTTGCCATCCGACCCCACGATAGGTTTCTCAGTCTCGCGCTTATCCCTAAACACATAGCGATGTCTCCTCACAAAGATGTAATCGCGCTGATTGTGCAGCGTGAGGACCTGGCGCCCTTCCAACTCTGGTTTCGCAGGGAACATGTTCTGGAAGAGGTGGGCTGTGAGGATACCGAGGGGAGTTTTAAATTGGTTCAGGATGAGTTCGGGGTAGTGTCCTGTGTCGTTTGCGTGGCGGGGCAGCTTCTTTCCCTCGACCCAGTTTGTGAGGGAGAAGTGGAAATGCGGTCCGTCGGGCAGAGTGACAATGTCGAGGCCGTCGGGCTTTTTCTCGTGCTCGGCTTGCATGAGGATTACGAGGGCTGTGTAGCCGCGTGCGCTGGCGAAACCGGCGATTTCCTTGACACTGTATTTGTGCGCGTGGACGTGCTGGGTCCGTCTTATGTAGGTGCTGTTGGGGAAGAGGGAGGTGAGGATTTCAGCTTCTTTGTGGAGCGTCGAGTTGATGCTGGTTGTGATGAGGATCTGGGGGTCGTCGGTGCGCGGGTTGAATATCGAGGGGAACTTTTGCTTGAGGAATTCGGGCGAGAGTTCGAGATTCGTTGCTGTGGATGTGGCGCTGGGACTGGAGGCGCGTTTCCCGGGTTTGGAAGAGGCGGCGTCGGAGTCTAGGTCGGAATCGTTGGAGTCGAGAGAGGGTTCGGATTCGGAGTCGTCGAGCATGCTGTCTGCTTCGTCGTCCTGGCTGTCGTCCGAGTTGTCTCCACCTGCTTTTTGGTCGCGCTTCTTCAGTTTCGCTAGTATGCCCTCGTCCTCACCGTCTTCGCCGTCCTGTTGTGCCGCTTCCTCTTGCTCCACCTTTCTCCTCTTTGCCAGTCTCTCCACATCAATGGCCCAACCCAGCGCATCTTCTTCGTCGCCGACTGGTTCATCCCATACTCGCTTGCCGTCGATGGTCGCAGGCTTGTTTTGTGCTAAGCGCTCCTCTCGTAGCGCAGGGTTCTTCTCTTCCTCGCGCTTGCGACGGAGTCTTGCGTCTCGTTTTTCTGATTCGCGCGCCTTCTTGATGGAGAGATGCGCCGCCTGTCTGCGCAGTTTGTTCTTGGGCTTGATCCCAGAGGCGACGTTGGGGCTCTTGGAGAAGGCCATGTTGGAGCGGGGTCACGTTACTGATCCGTATTGGAGTGTGTGGTCTGGTGTGTGTCGCACTGGCCGTGGAGTCCGCAACACGGTGCTGCTCAACTTTTCGGTGGAGCCGCGGCCTGTGCTTTTCCGTAATCTTGGCGCGCCACACATTAGCAGAGCCTCAGGCGTGTCGAGATTCGAAGCATCGCTTTTCTTGGTTTCCGTGCCCGAAGTTTGTAGCCCGTTTGTACATTAGACCGCGTCGCTCATTAGTGTTCTCTTGTCGCATGCAAGAGAGGAGCCGTAGTATATGCGCCGCCTAACTCCAGTGCGCGTCCCCCAACTTGCTGCGCGTCTGCCTCTACGTAGGCCCGTCCAATATCGTGCCCCACCTCCGCCGACTCATCCCACCAAGCACTTCTCGTCCACACCACCCCTCTTGCGATACAAGGTCACCCTGCCCCAGCGGAAGAACGCCGCCATGCCGAGCGATACCACGACCCACAAGGGCAAGCCCTTCGAGCGCGCTGCCTTCGAGCAGCTTATGAAGGTGAGTGCGACGGCCTAAACACTGTCCAATTGTGCTAACAGCAGCCATTGTAGCACAAATACTTCTACGCGCCCTCGTTCGACATCTATGGTGGTGTCGCCGGCCTCTACGATTACGGCCCGCCCGGCTCGGCACTCACCGACAACATCGTCGACATATGGCGCGAGCACTTCGTCCTCGAGGAGGACATGCTCAAGGTCGAGCCCACCATCCTCACCACACACGAGGTCCTCAAGACCTCCGGCCACGTGGACAAGTTCGCCGACTGGATGTGCAAAGACCCCAAGACGGGCGAGATCTTCCGAGCCGATCACTTGGTCGAAGAGGTTCTCGAGGCCAGGTTGAAGGGCGACAAGGAGGCACGCGGCCAGAAGGTCGAGGCCGAGGAGGAGGACCCCAAGAAGAAAAAGAAGAAGGTCAAGAACATCTCAGCCGTCAAGCTGGAGGACTCCATGGTCAAGGAGATCGAGGAGGTGCTGGCCAAGATTGACAATTACAACGGCGAAGAGCTCGGCCTCCTCATGAAGAAGTACGACATCAAGAACCCCGCTACCAACGGCGAACTCCTACCCCCCGTCGCATTCAACCTCATGTTCCAGACCTCCATCGGCCCCTCGTCCAATCTGCCCGCATACCTACGTCCCGAGACCGCACAGGGTCAGTTCGTCAACTTCCAGAAGTTGCTAGACCACAACAACCAGCAAATGCCCTTCGCCTCTGCCTCTATCGGCAAGTCGTTCCGCAACGAAATTTCCCCGCGACAGGGTCTGCTACGTGTACGAGAATTCCTCATGGCTGAGATCGAGCACTTTGTCGACCCGGAGGGCGGCAAGAAACACCCACGCTTCGAGGAGGTCAAGGACGTTGAGCTTGAGTTGCTCAACCGGGACGTACAGCTTTCAGGCAAGACCACTGTTGAGACCACCAAGATTGGCAAGGCTGTCGAGACGGGTCTGGTCGACAACGAGACACTTGGTTACTTCTTGGCCCGTATCCAGCTGTTCCTGCTCAAGCTCGGCGTCGACCCAAAGAAGATTCGCTTTAGACAGCACATGGCCAATGAAATGGCCCATTACGCCGCCGACTGCTGGGACGCTGAGCTGCTCACATCATACGGCTGGATCGAGTGTGTCGGTTGTGCTGACCGTAGCGCATACGATCTCTCAGTCCACATGAAGAAGACCGGTGCACCTCTTATTGTCCGTGAAACACTAAAGGAGCCGAAGAAGGTTGAAGAGTGGCAATGCCAACTCGACAAGAAGAAGTTCGGTCCCACCTTCAAGAAGGACGGTAAGACTGTCGAAGCGGCCATCGAAGCACTGTCGCAAGATCTCCGTGAGAAGCTATCTCTAGACCTAGAGAAGGAGGGCAAGATCGTCATTGACGTTCCTGAAGTTGGTGATGGCAAGGTCGAGGTACCAAAGGAGCTCATTACCATATCGAAGCAGACCCGAGTAGAACACACACGGGAATACACACCAAACGTCATCGAGCCATCATTTGGTATTGGCCGCATATTCTACGTAAGTACCGATGCGTTGAGGGCTATGCATACCTTGCTGACTGATCCAGGCTCTATGTGAACATGTCTACTGGACCCGTGAGGACGACGAAGCCAAGGCTGTCCTGTCCTTCCCTCCGGCCGTCGCACCGACCAAGGTGCTCATCGTGCCACTCAGTTCAAACCCAGACTTCGATCCGTTCGTACGGAAACTGAAGGACAAACTGCGGAAGATTGGTGTCTCCAACCGCGTCGACGCTTCCGGTGCCTCAATCGGCAAGCGCTATGCCGTAAGTACTCCGTTTACCCTGTATTCTCGATCAGAGTCTAACACGTCCCAGCGTAACGATGAGCTTGGTACACCTCTCGGCATCACCGTCGATTTCCAGTCCATCAAGGACAACACATTCACACTCAGAGACCGAGACACTACTGGCCAAGTGCGCGCAAGCCTCGAGGAGATTGCTCAGGCCGTTGCGAACATCGTGAGGGGTGAAGAGACCTGGTCAGATGTTGCCGCACGGTTACCCAAGTTTGAGGGCCAAGAGGTCGACTGATTGTATAGAGCATGTCTATAGAAGAACTGCGTCCTAATGAGAAACGTAGCCTGTGTATTAGAATTGACGTCACTTCGATATTGAATCGGAAAAACCCAGCGTATTCCGCTTGCCAATGTTTTCATTCGCTCCTTCCGTGTATCACACCGTGAGGTGTAATTCGCCCGCGCCGCAACTGTGCGTTCCATACTTTAGCACACCGCACTTCGCGCCGCCTTTCAGTCTCACCTATTTCTCCACAGACAACTCTCCTGCTTACTCTGACCCGCTATGTAAAACTCCCCTCGGACATATGGACGCGGCACGGATGCGCATCAGAAAGAGTAGGGGGCCTGCATATCAGCCTCACTCTGGTTGCACCTCCCGGGATCCGGGTTGTCCGGCACCTTTCCCGTATACTGCAGGATCGCCCGACCGACTTCACAGCTGGAATGCTCCTCGATAGGCTGGTCGGTCATTGCTGTCTATCACTTGCTATGTATGGTTTTTGATGGAGACAAAATATAGATTACTCCTACCAGCACCAACAGCTTGATACCCTGGCATCCCTGGTCGCCAACCCGTCGATTCTCTGGTTCGTACATACATCGGGCGGCACCCGCTGCATCTGCTAGGATCAAACATGACCAGCAATGACTCGTCCGCGTCGAGCTTACTCCTCTGCGTGCTAGGTGTGAAAAGTCTCCGAGGAGGATGGTCTGGGATGAAGCAAAGCAAAAGGCCTCGAAGCAAACGTGCCCTACACATTGTGCAAAAAGCTACAAGACGGTGCATTCACTCCCGGCAGTCCGGTTGACGATCTACTGGATCCGCTCCGCTGGCGCCGGTAGCATGGCCGCACCGTCAAAAAGCCCGGCGCCAAAAGTCTGTGCCTAGAGCCCAGCTGAGACGTCTAGGACACTGCTCTCCGCGGTAGTATCAGCAAGAGGCTGCTTCAGTCTGGTTTTGGACTTGTGCTACGACCTTTTGTGACATGCTGCAAGCCGGCAGCAGGGTCTGGGTTCTTACGCGCTAACACCTGCGAACACGTAGCACGAACCGGAGATTGCGTTGTAACATAGCGATGGACGCATTCATGTCGCCAACGGGTTGACTCAGTAGCAGCGCATCCCTTCGTCAATCATTCCGCCCGAAGGTCGAACATAGATAGCCTGCTGTCTAAAGCTGGGTTGGTAATTCGTCCGTGTCAGAGCCAACATGATTAGAAGTCAGCGGGCAGCTGAGGCTGCGTACCGTTTTTGTGGCTGTTCAGAGTCTGATGAGCATCGGTCGAGGCCTAATTCTTAGCAAACAGAGGTATTGGCGGTCCTGACCACCTCTTACTAACGTGCTGCAACACGTCTACGTCGGTCGCCCGCGTACCATGAACTATCGCGTCAGTCACCCACATAGCGCGATTTCCTCTACCGCCTGCAGATCTTCTCGCCGTAAGTCGCCCGTTTCCGTTTACGGTCCAGCACATGTAGACTGTATACGCAGTACCCACGCGCCCCCAGCATCAAGCGACCATCGCTTAGCATGCAGAACCTCAGCTTTTAGCACCCGTTTGCTAGGGTACTACGGATGCAGCACATACCCAAGAGACGAATGATTTCTGCTTCTTCCGTCTACCTGTCATTCTTGTCTTATTTGTTTAACGAGAACTGTTAGATCTTTTGCATCGGCTTTCCGAGACCATGGACGAGGGACAGCCACCACCCGGCGACGTGGTTGCCCCTCTCACAGGCGCTCCACTCAAACGCCGACGGGCTGACTCGGAGAGTATCTCGTCGATCGAGTCTAAGTACGTTGCTGTCTTCTATTCTTGCAGTTATTTGCCACTCTGCGTTGTGACGTGGTCGTTGGGGCACCTGGGCAGATCCACTCGGCAGTCTCCAAGGATCAACAACGATTGCTGTAGCCTTACGGGTGATCAGCCACCAAATACCATCGCACGGCGTACAAAGCTGACGCCTATCTCGACAGTCGCTCTGTCCGCACATTAGCTTCCGACGATCTAGAATATTTTCATGAAAATGGACGAACGTACGGCAATGAAACGTACTACCTACCATGCGTATACAAGCAGCACAACGACTTTGTAGAGCAGGATCGTTTGTCTCTACAGCATGAAATCTTCGTCCGAGCACTTCATGGCAAGCTTACCACTGCGAAATTACTGCCTACTACCCGAAGAATACTCGACCTGGGCACTGGGCCAGGTCACTGGGCTGTTGCCATGGCGCGTCAATACCCGCACGCGGAGGTTGTCGGAATTGACATGACGGAATGGGATATAGACACCACCGAAGCCACGTTGGGTGATGCCAGGGTGACATGGGAGCTGGACGACCTTGACGTCTGGGGAAAAGAGATGGATGTCGACCAGCTGATCAACCAGCTCGCTACTCTAGATCTAGCCAATGAGTTGGCTAATCGGACTCCCATCGACGCGCTGAGGAAGCCCAAGTCAACAGTCGATCTCAGTCAGCAAGGAAGGGAGCCTACGCCCGAGGAGCATTTGACAATTGATCTCTCAACACTTACCCCCCAGCCTGAACCTGGCTGGCACTTTAGCGACTCCTTTGAGCTCATACATTTACGGAACATGAAGGGCTCTTTTACGCACTGGGAAGACGTATATGCCGAGATCTACAAGAGCCTTTCACCCGGTGGATGTATCGAACTCGCAGATTGGGATCTCGGCCAAGTGCCTATGGGCCCAGGGGAGATCACAGCAGCAAACATACCCATGCCTACCCTACGGAAACTCTACGTGGCGTTCATGGAAGCATCATTCAAATCTGGCCGTCCACTCGGCCTCTTCTACATGCACCATACCTATCTCGAAGAAGCAGGCTTCGAAGACGTCCAGACGACCCAAGTCAACGTGCCAGTCGGACAATGGCCAAAGGACGAAGCGCAGCGATCGCTTGGCAAGATGATGTTTGTGCTTGGTATGGAGATGTTTGAGCCGGTTTGCTTGAGGCTGTTGACGCAGTGGGGGAGTAAGACGAGGGTCTGGACAGCGGAGGAGTTGAGAGCTGATATATTGGTCGCGCAAAGAGAGATTTATGATTATGTTGAGCGGTCGGAACGGGGGGAGGTGGAGGGGTGGTGTGCAAGCTTCAAGTGGGTTACCGCTAGGAAAAGTTGGCACGCGGACAAGTGACCTCGGGAGTGATCGGCTGATGTGTTTGTTGATACTCGCATATTTGGGGAAGGCGGTAATGTGGATTGGATGTCGGTATTATGAGGCACGACTACTTTGCAGAAAACATCTCCGCTACAATGCACATCGACTGATACCGCGCTTGCCCGTATGTCACCGACGCAATGGGCTTTCACTTTACCGAATCCATCCTTGGGTTTTTGAGTTTGCATCGATGACCTGCCAAGGAATATGGAAAGGGAAGTCACCACCCATCATTCCAGCCGAGCACGGCAAGCACGCTGGTCGTACAGAAGCCATCGGAAGGTGGAGCCGTAGCAATGACATATATTCAAGCAACAAAGCCGTAAGGCCACATTTGCAAAGCTTTCTTCCCTCAAACGTCCAAAGATGTCTACAAACCTCTCAGCCAACGAGCTCTTCAACGTCAACGGCATAGTAGCCGTCATCACAGGAGGCGGAACTGGTAGCCCACCCACATACCAGACCCAACAGCACTCCTCTAACAACGCCAGGCATTGGCTTGATGATGGCCAAAGCCCTAGTAGCCAACGGCGCCCACCGCATCTACATCGTAGGCCGCCGTCCAGACGTCCTCCACTCGGCCGCCAAAAGCATCAACCCAGAAACCGTCATCCCGCTACCCGGCGACGTCACCTCACGCGAATCTCTTCTCTCAATCGCAAAGCACGTCGAGACCGAAACAGGCTACATCAACCTCCTAATCTGCAACGCAGGCATCATGGGCCCGAAGCCGCTCAAAGCAGCACCAGGATGCGCCGCGCCGTCAGTCGCAGAGTACGCAGCACACGCGCTCGAGACGCCCATGGCCGACTTTACCAACACGTATGCGGTGAACAACACGGCGGTATATTATACGGCGCTGTCCTTCCTCACGCTCCTCGACGCGGGA
This sequence comes from Alternaria arbusti, assembly GCF_024043155.1. Taxonomy (NCBI): domain Eukaryota; kingdom Fungi; phylum Ascomycota; class Dothideomycetes; order Pleosporales; family Pleosporaceae; genus Alternaria; species Alternaria arbusti. The sequence continues at coordinate 149,102 of NW_026249951.1, read as the reverse complement.
AACAGCAGGAAAACCGCGCACGCTGACGTCCGTTCTCAAATTATAACGACATCGAGTATCGGCGGTTTCTCGCGTTTACCCGGCGCGTCATTCGCTTACAATAGCAGTAAAGCGGCTGTTACGCATATGACCAAGATGCTGGCTACGGCGTTTGTGCCTTACGGTATCCGTTGTAATGTACTTGCGCCGGGCATTTTCCCGTCAGAGCTCGCGATGGGCATTATTGGGTCGTTGGAGAAGGGACCCAATGGGGAGGTGGATAGGAGTGTTGTACCGGAGGGCAGGACGGGCAAGGAGGAGGACATTGCGGGCGCGGTTTTGTGGATGGCGGGAAGGGCTGGGGGGTATTTGAATGGGAGTGTGGTTGTGGTTGATGGGGGGAGGCTGGGTATGTTGGCTTCTACGTATTGATGTTGTTAGCAGGAAAGTATTGAGATGGGATGGTTTGTGTCTTGCATAGTCATTGTGGAATTCGAGATGGATATAGTCTAGGGACGGTGCATGGTGTTTTACGTTAGGCGTGTACCCTGAGTGACGCAAGCCGCCCCCACTAGCGCGTTTCTCCCTGCATTTGCGGAGTCGAACACACACCTCCGAAGACGCTTGCCAAACCTCGACTACCATGCGCGCGTGCTGACCACGCGACCATGCCTGCTCCAACACACAGGCTCAATTCCAATGAGCTGTTGAATTCGCCTGGTTTCCTCGGCGCGGCCGCGCGCTTCTGGCAGGTGAGCGAATTCATAATGAGGCGTGGTTTACGCATGGACAGAGATAGCTAACACACATCTGCAGCGCTCGTATGCCTCGGATTATGTTGGCATTGCCATCTTAGTATGCGGGTACATACTGGTGCGTAATCACAATACCAGAATGAACCCTCAAGGTTTCAACAAGAAAGCAAGACTGACAAACTAGGCACAGATACAATTCCTCGCCGAACCCTTCCACCGCATGTTCTTCCTCGACAACCTCGCCATCAACTACCCCCACGCAGAACACGAACGCGTCCCCGTCTCCTGGCTCTTCATCTACGCCGGCGCCGTGCCCCTCGGCGTCCTCATCGCCTGGGCCCTTGTCCTGCGCCCCGGAACGCACAAAGCGCACGTTACAATCCTCGGCTGGTTCATCAGCATGATCCTCACCATGTTCATAACGGATGTGATCAAGAACGCCGTCGGTCGTCCTCGTCCCGATCTCATCGCTCGATGCAAACCCGCTCCTGGCACGCCAGCACACCAACTCGTCACCTTTGACGTCTGCACCGAGACAGATCATCACGTTTTACACGACGGGTGGCGCAGTTTCCCAAGCGGACATAGTAGTTTCTCCTTCAGCGGCCTCGGCTACCTCGCCCTCTTCATCGCAGGCCAATGCCACGTCTACCGCCCACGCGCCGACCTCGCCCGCGTCCTCCTCGCTCTCGCACCCCTGCTTGGCGCAGCGCTTATTGCGATTTCGCGTTGCGAAGACTATAGACATGATGTTTATGATGTTAGTGTGGGGTCGGTACTAGGTATGGCGGTTGCGCATTATACGTATAGGAGGTATTATCCGGCACTGCGCAATCGGGGGTGTGCGGAGCCGTTTCCTAATCCGGCGGATGAGAAGGGCTGGGGGAAGGTTAAGGGGGATGAGGAGAGTTTGAGGAATGCGGAGGAGTTTGAACTGAGTGATCTGGAGGAGGGGGATGAGGAGGGGAGGATGTTGAATGGGCGGCGGTGAGGGTGAATGGGTTTATACGGAGGTGTTATATCATGGACTGAGATTGGTATTTCTATCATATCATATCACATCGTATTATACGCAAATCGCAGGAGTATGGGAGGTTCAAGGCCCCTGTGCGCTGTTCAAGCCCCGCAATTCGTCCAGAAGCTTAGTCCGTTCAAGCTCATACCGTTGCTTTTGTACGTCATCCGCACCAGATGCGCCTCTTCGCTCCCTCTGATCAAGCCGACGGTTTTCTGCTTGGTCCAACTGGCTGATCAAAGCAGGTATCTCCTTCACCCGATTCTGTGGCCCGGTGTTACTCTGGCCCGTTGGGCCCACTGTAGCTTCCAAATGTGTCAGTGAAGGGCGATAGTAAGAAGAAAGGTGACTCTTAGTCTTACCTGGAGTGCCCGTGATAGGCGAAGGGTTTAACAACGACCCGAACGTTGATTTGAGGGAGGTACGTAGTGCTTTCGATTTCCCACCCAAGGTATCCCTTGCCTGTACAAGGGAATCTTCGATGGATTGTAGGTGGATAATTGGAGACAAACTGGGTACGATACTAGACGTAGCAGCCAATATTTTCGCAACTCCATCCTGAAAGATACTTAGGTCGTCGATGGTCTCTTCGTCCAGGATTACGTCGAATTGAAGGTTGTTCAAAACATGAAAGCGGACCTTCTTAAACTCTGGGCTCTGGGGATGGGCCTCAGATTTAGAGACATGAACGGCTACGTCTGCGAAACCGCTAGTATACTCGAGTGATCCGTCAGCTAACTCAAGCACTTCGCAACCGTATTCGCGTAGAAGATCGTATTTCATAGCATACTCGCCACTGACCAAGGCAATCTCTGACCCGGTGTCCGCAGCTGCAAATCCTCTTCGCCCATCAATAATGCATGCAACTTGATTGGTTGCATTTCCCACTGCACATAGTCGTAGAGAGCGCTTCCAAGTCGTCGGAAGGTCCACCATGCGTGATGTGTATTTGGTGATGGTCTCTGTGGCCTGAAGGAACGTCATGCCAATGAGCACAGGTAGGGCCAAGCGTTCGAACACGTTGAACCGACAGGTTATAGAAGCCGCTTCCGAGCCTACCTGTCTAGCGAACTGGACCGCTACAACAATTTGACCCACGGCCTTGATGATCTTGCCATTCGGGAGCTGGAAGCCTGGTTCTGTATCAGGACTCGGCTCGATGGTATATCCCAACTCGATTGCTTTAGCAAGAGACATGTGGTTGGCGTGCGTTCCGGTGTCGTAGCAGGTCATAATCTCTTGTTGTCCACCATGGGCTTCGAGAAGTAGTGGAAGACCTCGACGGCGCCCTTTCAGGTGGTTGCCTTCCATAGCTACCCTATCTCTTTCCTGTGCCATGATCTCTTGCATGTATGCTAAGTTTTCACCAAATAATTCCTTTGACAAACGACGGCGCTCTTTTGACAAACGACCGCTCTCTTCTGACAAACGACGGTTCTCTTCTGACGAACGACGGTTCTCTTCTAACAAACGACGGCTCTCTTCTAACAAAAGATAGCTCTCTTCTGACAAACGACGGTTCTCTTCTAACAAACGACGGCTCTCTTCTAACAAACGACGGCTCTCTTCTGACAAACGACAGCTCTCTTCTGACAAACGACGGCTCTCTTCTGACAAGCGTTCTCTTGCTCCTGACAAGCGCTCTTGATCCAGTCCCATTGACTGCACAAGTGTACGGCCATTGTCTTGCTCTATGATCACATCGAATTCATCCAACGCTTGGGTTAATGAGCTCTGCTCTACTCCTGCATTGTCATTCGAGAAGTCATCGCAAGGCATATGATGCAATTCGGCCCCAGCATCCATGCAAATCAAGGCATCCGCCGTTTCCTTGGGACTGCCACCACACTCTGCACCATCTGCTGGAATGCCAGGCGCGATACCATCTAGTTGGCTAGAGGACCTGCTTTCTGCCGTATACGTATCAGAAACCCAGTCGACTGAGGCTTGATTGGTGCCGGAATTTGGCTCGACTGTTTCGCGATACTGGAGGAATTTATGGTATCAGCTCTGTGTAAGATACATCTAAGCGTCTGCCTTGTAAGGAAACTGGATCGTACTGCCGTACCTTGTCTGAGAATTCTTTGTAGCCTTCAGGAGGCTCCTTCGACGGAATACAGTAGCCCGATAGCCAGTCTAGTCCCTCGGGATGTGGCTCAGTAGCCATAGGTTCGGAAGTTGACGGAGTTTGTAGAGATAATGACTGTTTACTTGGCGTAAGCAAGCAACAGTATCAATGGGCGAGTATATGATATCAAGTGTTGAAACTCGGGAATACGCTTGTGTGTTCGTGTGGACCTAAATGGTAATGGCACCGCACCCGTATTTCCAAAACCAAAGTTACGGATGCTGGTGCGTGTAAAGACCATAAAGATGCGACGGGGGAATTGCTGTCTGTGGGCGAAAGTGGTGGCTGGCTGACAAGTCGCTTGGCGTATGTAATGCAGGGTGCTTCACCGGTCTGCGTTGCCAGCGAGGCAGATTCAGGACGTCGTTGTGCCGCGCAACTTCCATCGCCGCAACACTTGACAAAATCACGATGCGGACTTCGCGCCATGATGTTGCGCGGCCACTGGATGGATATCCCTCACTCGCAGAAGATATCTCGAGTGACCCAGATCGAACGTCTTTGGTTTTCCGGCGATTCGACAGGCTCGCTGTGCGTAATCTGCTTTACCTGCAAAGTGAACTGGTTGAACTGGAGGCAATGCAAGTACGCGCGAAATCGGTTCGAAGTTTTTGAGGCGATCCGCTGATATTGATGCCAACAGGAGCAGTTGGATAGCGAGGATCGAAGCTACGAGAACAATGATCTCGCCGCCGGAAGATGTGCCATGAACTGGGAGGCGTTCAGAAATGCTGCAGATGACCATGCAAATATTAAACAACGAAATCGAATGGATCTGATGGAAACAATACGGAAAAAGATGAAAGAGTATAGTATTACCTGATGCCAGCCCAGATTCTCAAACAACATGCTGAGAATGTCGAAGGAAAGGCACTGCTATCGGAAAGCCAAATGGCGCAACTTGGACCGCCTCCAATACGCACATTTGACGCTGTCCATCATGCCTCAACGCGCTTCAACAAGGCTGCAAATCACCGAGATCTGATTTTCGGGGGCCATAGTGCTACCCTGTATGAAAGAAACGATGATCTGGTTCTCTTAAAACAACCCGCACACGAAGACCGTGTCACTACATTCGTGCAGCAATATCTTCCAGTCCTCTTTTTGGTGCGTACAACCCATTTTTTACTGCCCTAAAACCGAGCTGATGGAGTGCGAAGGCAGAGAGAAGAGAGAATGGTATGGCCTACGTGCCAGAAAAGAGCATAGCGAGGTTCGTGACGATCGTCAGCGTCATCATCGCAGTCGTTCTGCTCTTCGTCGCAATTCTGGTCCTGTATTATGTCGACAACCCCACAACGAAGCTGATCATGATCGGTGTATTTATGTTGTTGTTCGCTGGAAGCGTTAGTATCTTCACTGCTGCGAAGCGATCCGAGGTCTTCGCAGCCACGGCCGCGTGAGTGCAAGGGCCTCCATCTCGTTTTCGACCGCTAACTTTACGTCAGATACGCGGCGGTGCTGGTGGTGTTCGTAAGTGGGAATCTTGGCTCGAGCAGTTCTGAGGTGCCACGTAGGTAGCTGCGACGGCGGGTGCCTGACTCAGTTCCGCATCATGCATCATGATATTGGGTCGCAACAGCGTCGGTGTCATCTGCATATCCCATCAGTGCAGATATAGATTTGTAGGAGGCGGATGTTTTGAGGTGGTGTATTGAACAGAATCCCTCAGTTTGAGCATGAATTAGACGCGGTAGTAGTACAAGGACCTTCCCTACATGATGACGCATGCCATGGCCACCGGGACGTGCACTAGCGCGTCCTGAACGCGTAGGACCCCCGGGGCCCTCTCGGGGTTTCTACTGATCACAAAACCACGAACGTCAATTCTCTTCTGACCTACTTTGAGCGCTTATAGCCCATTCTTTTTGCAGCTCCATCTGCAATTCCATCAGCATCTGGTCGCCTATATCCTGCGAGAACTCTTCGCGTAGCCTCGACACGATGTTGTACGCTGCGTTGTGCCGCGGACACATAGATTCGGAAAAGCTACCACCGTCATCGTATCTTTCGGTACAATGGAATAATATCGTCGGATCGAGATGGTTGAATGGTGAAGTGTCTGCATACTTGAGCGATAGGCATTTCGTCAAGATCAGTCTCATACCCTCTACGGACTTTAGGTAGGTTTCGATGGCAGGCTCGAAGCAAAGCGGTCGTTGACGGGCAAATTCTAGTACTAGTCCCGCAATGCCGGCAGCGATAGGAGTGGCACAGGATGTTCCTACCATTCTCTTCCACCCCTCATGTGGATCCTCAGAAGGAAGGTGTGTAGGGTACGCAGACCTTACTGCTTCGCCCAAGGCAGTAAATCTGGCTTTGTGGCTGAGTTGTGGAGGATTGAACTTGGACGGGTTACCATGAACATCTGCTGCATCGACGGCGATAACTTCCAAAGCTCGAGCTGGATACGACATGCCGGCTTTCGTTCGGATGCCTTCGTTCGAGCTCGCCGCGAAGAGTAGAACATTGCTAGCTCTAGCACGTCTAATCGCCGCTCGAAGTTCGTAATCACTGTCCTCGTTCCAGCCTAGACTCATACTGATGATGTCGACCTTCTTCTTCTCGACAGCGTCATTGATGGCCTCCGCTACGTACTTCCTGTCGATTGCTTCGGTACCTTCGCAGACCCTGTATACATACACGTCTGCGTACGGACAGACAGTGAGGATCACACCGACAGCATGGGTACCATGGCCTTTGCTGTCACAGTTCCAGGGCAGAGACGGATCTAGCTGCTTTCCTAATTTCACTCGTGGACTCTTCATCAGATGCGGAACTCGGCCCTGGGTGGCGCTCTTAGCCACGCCACTGTCGAGTACAGCGATCTTTACGCGTCGTTCTGTCTTCTTCGCCTTATAAGAGTCGCCCTTGTACCTGTCCAGCAGTACATGGGCATGGTCACGTAGGTCTTCGAACCAACCATCGGCTATGACTTCACTATGCATCGTTAACGAGACGTTTGATGTTTAGGGTACCTCGGGACTCACTCTTGGGCGCTCCAGTTCTGGATTGGCGCACTACTCATTTCGGAAATACTTCTCCTCAATGTGTTTACGGATGAGGCGCGCCTGTGTCTTACGTCTTCTGTCTGCACTACCCGCAAGCCATTTTGGCCTGGTTGGTCGTTGGAACGGATCTTTCTCAATCCATGGAGAGGGCCTGGATCATCAAAGTCTTGATGCCACCCACCGGGCACGAAGCTGTCCCTTGCATCGGCCTTGGACGTCTCTTGGTGGATGATTGGAACAGATTCAGATCGTACATGAGGCTGAGATTGTGTGTCGAACCATATCTCAGCCTCACGAGTGCTGCTTCCTTGCTCTGGCTCTTTTCTCGACACGAAGGACTCAGAGATCGTTCTGGGCGTGATTGGAACACGCGGCGAAGCTGTTGGAACCAGCAGGTCTACCATCTGTTTGGTCTGCTTCCCTAGCCACGACATCGAGGTGCGAACTATTTGATCTGTCGCAGGTTCGTTGTTTATCCTGCTAGATTGACCTGTGGTTTGCTCGGAGTGCGCTCCCGGTGCTGGAGATCGATTACTGCATTCCGACAGCTGCTCCTTAGCCGAACCCTCGCGCTGCGCGCTCGATTGTGGGTGTGCATCTTCTGCTGGTGACACTGCTCGAAGGGACCTTTCCTTTCCAAGTGTTGTACTTTGCCACTCAGCAGCAGAAATAGCGTTGCCCAGCTCTTCATTTTGTGCCTCAAGCCCCTTCAGAGCCTTTGCAAGCGCATCCAACTGTTGCAATATGTTCTCCTCACCCGCTGGGTTTGCCGGGAGGATACTTTTCCTGGACACACGGTGAATCTCGGGTGGTGTTTGCTTAGACGATGGCTCTGCAGTAGTCTCTCTTTTTCTGGGGTTCACACTCGAACGTGAAGAGTCTTCCCTCGAGGAACTCTGGTTGTGTACAATGATCTCTATCGCAGGGGAAAACTTCACCTGATGTGTCGGACTCGCTTTTGCGCCGCTCATCGGCGTTGAGACCGCCTCAATCTTCGCTGGCAGAGCAGTGGTAGACTTGGGAGGAGTCGAACTTTCGCTTTTACTGGATATCGCGCTCGGCAATACCTCACCCTGGGCTTTGTGTGTTGGTAGAGGTGGATGTTGCGCCACCGGTATCTCGGCTGGATCCGTCTTGGGGCGCTTCCTTTCGACCTTCCGGTGCTCGTCTTTCTTTTGACGATCTTTCTGTGATTCTGGAGGCTGCTTCTCCTGTTGTTTGGCTTGCGGCTTGGGGGCTGAACCTTTTCCAGTCTCCTGTCTCGTTTCTCTGTCTGCACCCAAAGGGTCCTGGGTTTGCGCCACTGGTATATCGGCTGGATCTTTTCTGGGGCTCCTCCTTCCCGCGTTCTCATGGTCATCGTTCTTTTTATGCTCCTTCTGTGGTTCTTGAGGCTGCTTCTCTAGTGATTTGGCTTGCGCTTTGGAAGCTGAGAGCCTTTCAGTGTCTCGTCTCGCTGCTCTGTCTGCACTCAAAAGGTCCTGGGTGTGTGCCACTGGTGTATCGGCTGGGTCTTTCCTGGGGCTCCTCCTCCCGGTCTTCTGGTGCTCATCTTTTTCTTTACGCTCCTTTTTCGGTTCTGGAGGCTGCTTCTCCAGTGGTTTGGCTTGCGCCTTGGACCCGGAACTTCTTTCGGTCTCCGGTCTCGCTCCTCTGTCTGTACCCGAAGGCTCCCGGGTTTCTTTCTTGTCTGGAGTCTTCTTGTCTTCCTGCTTATTCGTATCTTGCCCACGACTTTTCGGTCTTGTGTTTTCTCCTTCCGGACGCTTCATCGGTTCCTCCCCAGTCTTTTTCCGGTCTGCATTCTTCTTCTGATCCTCATTACGGCGATCTTTCTTCTCCGCTTTCGATGCCTCCGGCTTCTCCAAAGTTTTTTCTTCTCTTGTCCTTGAGCTTTCCGCTGCTGGTTGCTTCGCTGTCTCCTTCCCTTTCCATCTCTTCTCTCTTGCTTCTTGCATTGGGGTTTGCTCGGCTTGATGTATGTCTTTGGCTTTTCTTTTGGCCACCGTTTCTCCATCTCGCGCTGCTTGCCTACCTGGCTCTTTCTGTTTCTTGTCTTCTTCCTTTGCTTTGCGCGCTCGTATGTCTTTCTCGTCTTGCTTTCGTTTCGTCTCCTCTTCCTCGCGCGCTCGTACCAAGTCAGCCTGCTCTTTTTGGTCCGCAACCTCTCTAAGGCGCTTCTGTTCAGCTATTTGTTTCTTCTCTTCTTCTTTCGCTCTGCGCGCTCGTCTGTCCTTTTCCTTCTGCTTCCTTCTCGCCTCTTCTTCCTCGCGCGCTCGTATCAAGTCAGCCTGCTCTTTCTGGTCTGCAGACTCTTTCAAACGTTTCTGCTCATCTATTTGTGTCTTGAGCACTTCTCTCCGTCTTCTTTCTTCCGCTGCCGCGGCAGCTTGCTGTCTTACCTTGGCCCGTTCTTCTCGGTCTGCAGCTTCTTGTAAACGCTCTTGCTCAGCTATCTGTGACTTTAGGAGTTCTTCTCTTCGCTTTTTCTCTTTCTCTGCTGCCGCAGCAACCTCATGCAGACGCTTCTGCTCAGCCACTTGCGCCTTGAGCACCTCCTCTCTCCGTCTTTTCTCTTCCACTGCCGCGTCAGCCCGCCGACTTGCTTTCAAGTTTTGTCGATCGATATTGATTTTACAGGTCCGAACCGCGTCCTCTGTGTCTTCTAGATACTGTTGGTATTCGGGCGATGATCTGGCTTGGCAGTTTTTCAAATGGAGGATCTCCATCACCTCGCTGAATTTCTCCAGGGCGTCGCCGTACTTCTTCAGAGCGCTCAACTCTCTGCCTAGGTTGTATCTTACATGTACGGATTCAATGTGATCTTTTCCCAGACTCGCCTCCGCTCTTTGCAAGGTCGTCATGTTCAGATTTATTGCTTCCATAATGTCGCGGTCTGTACCAAGTTCGTACATGGCCGCTGCAAGATCCACCCGGTCCATACATCTTTGTTCCGCCGACTTCGATATGATGTTATCTTCGACAATTGCCCGGAACCTTTTGATCGCATTCTTGTAGTCTTTGCTCTCTAAGTACGCCCGCGCTAATTGTCTTTGAGCCTCCAGGTGGTTTTCCTTGGACGCCCGTGCCGGGGCGCTAATTTCGCGAGAAGAACCCCGGTCCCGTCTGTAGCGCTCGAGCGTACGTTGCTCGTTCTCCAGTCCACACACTATCGCCTTCTGAAAGTCTCCAGCCTTCATAAGACTTGCGGCTAGGCGCTCACGTATCTCCAAAGTCTTTTCATCAAGATTCCCGTAGTGTTGTTCGGCCAAATCGGTTGCTCTCTCCCACGCTATGACGACACCTGGGAGAGAAGCCTTACCTATATTTTTGGCTATAGCCTCAAGGCTTTCAGCCTCAGAACGGAGTTGGTTGATTCGGGCATCGAGCGTCATCTCAGGAGGGGAGGACCTTCGCCACTCCTCAAATCCGTCCTCGTGCCGTACCGGTGAAGTGTTAGCAATCTGGCATACAAAAAAATAGAGAAGAGGTCGGATCCCTCCTTCGGTCGTTCCGCGTCGTCGATGTGTAATCGATCTCGAAGTTCTGCGGGCCGCCTCCCGATGTCATCCGGGCTGCGGCGCAGTGGGGGCTGAAAGATAGCTCGCCTGCATACCCAACCTAGGCCAAGCGGATATGCAGAAGTTCAGCGTAACGCCGGGTGTACTGACCGTTTCGAACAACCCCCCGCCTCCATTTTCGGCGTAGCCGTGTTTCGATAGCAGCCAGCCTTCTCATTTCGGCGCATCTTTGCATCTTGAGCAGGCTGTGTAGTTTCGACCTTTGTCACGATGCGAACTAGACTTCCCACATGCCTGTCCTGAAGCTTGCGCCTCGAATACAGTCATGGTTGACAGCACCGCCACCGGATTGCTCAGATCAATCACCGTCGCACGTCGTTCGTATACCTGAAGCGTTCCCAGCCGTTGCTCGCCGCTGGACCCCCACTGCAGCGGCCGTCGAAGAGACTGGTCCCGTAAGCCCTACTCTTGCGCGACCATCTAGCGAAGTCATTGGAGGAGCTTTTGTGGGAGCTTTTCTTGGTCTGCTGATCCTGATATTCCTAATATGGTGCTGTTGCTGCGGCCGTGGTCGTGGTGGTAAGGGCAGTAGTACAGGTAGTGATAAAAGCTCTTCTACAACAAGCCCACCGTCATCCCCAAGAGCCCCGCCACCAGTTCCACCACCTGCTGCTCAAACTAGACCACCATTCAGTACCCGTGGTCTAGGTCCAGCGGCAACCTTACCGGTCCGTCCAGCACCCGGCCTACCACCTAGCTCAGCACATCATCCAAACCATCCTCGGGTCCATCTTCATTACCATCAACCAGTGGCACCTCCAACGATCCCTCCAACAACTCACCAAGCTGCTCCGACACATCACCCAGCTGATCAGGAGCCTCATCATACTCTTTATGAACCATCCCGAGCCACAAGACAGACGCGTAGACCAGCAGCAGCTTTCAACACAACGCATGGTGGGAACCATGCATTGGTAGTGCCGAGAACTGGCGGGATACCACGACCTCCGAGACACGATCGAGTAGAGCTTGAGTCCTTACCGAGTTCCCTCGATGATCATCCAGAAAGTGTATGTGTCCCTCCTCTCAGATTTTGAATGCGAATGCTAAGCCAACTCAGCCTGCCCCGCCGCGCACGCAAGGTATGCCGAAGATTCTGTTCATGAAGATATGATCAGCGTGGTATCAGTCTCGATATCTTGGTGCCCAACATGAGTTTACTGGGTGCACACTGCTCGATGCAGTGAGCCCATCAAGATTGGACTGTGGGCTGCATTACTCAGCCCCGCTCGTCATGCATCCACACGCAACCCTGCATTACCATGCATGCTTCGACTCATGTCTAGTACCTCTGCAACTAGCGCCTCACTATATATATGGCGCCGGATTACCATCGCACACTCAGACTACCACAGCGTCACCACATCCCCAGAGCTTCCCCACGCCTTGAAGTCATCACTACATCTTTTCAGCGCCACTACATCACAACAGCATTCTCTCCCTCTCACCATCGCACAAAACATGCCCATCCCAAAACCCACATACTTCCTCACGCCCCCGCGCCCCAGTCCCCCCGATGGCCCCATCCGCCTCGGTGCTATCATCCCCTCCCCATCCCAACCGGATGAACCCCTCCACCTCCCTCCCCTGCCGCCCCAAACCGACACAAGCACCTTCACGGAACATGACTGGAGCGGCACGCACACCAAATCCACATCCACCACCTTCGGCATCTGGACCTCCTTCCTCGAATGCGTCCTCGGTGTCGGCGCAGACATAAGCATCAGTAACGACAAATCCATGTCCCAAACCTGGCAAGTCGAAAAAATGACAACGCAGACTTTCCAACCCAGTCGCGCGTTTCTGGAAGACGTGGTGAGGCATGAGGATGTTAGGGATTACATCACTCAGCACCGGTTTAGAGAGAAAATCTACATCATAACGGGTGTTATGATAGCGTCGTCAACCACGCTTTCCAGGGAACGGCTCCAGGAAAAAGGTGTCTATGTGCATGCGGGTGTGGATGCGACAGCGTGGTCTGGCGTACCGATTTCGGTGGGACCGGAGGGGAATTGGAAGAGGAAGAGCGGGACGAGCGAGCAGAGTACGAGGGCGGAGGACTTTGTTTTTGCGTATAGGATAAGGGAGGTTAAAGTGAAGAGGAAGGGAGGGGTCAAGTCGGATAGGCTGTTTGATAAGGGTGCGTTGTTTGATACGCAGGTTAGGAGGAAGGTTGAGGACAAGGGTGAGGTGGTGGTGGATGGCTTGGGGGAGGAGCCGGATGTGGATGATGTGGAGTCGGAGAGTAGGGAGGTAAGGCAGAGGGTTGGGGATGACGGGGAAGAGGAGGATGCTGTTTGTGTTTTGCCGGAACCGCTGGACTGAGTACGTCGGCGTGTATGATACGTAGGCGCAAATAGAGGAAAGTGGAAACTGCTGCCAGCACACACGGTAATACTGGTAACTGTCTATTATGGCCGAAGCCAAAAGGCGTCACTGCTACACGATCGTACATGAACCGCCACCTCCTTCCAGTCCTCTCCGCACGCGACTTCTGCTCCTTTCGTCATTGCAGAAGGTCGCTGGTATAAGCTCCCGAAATGCATGCAAGTCTCCCAAGCGGTGGTATCCTCGATGCCCCCAACCCGTGTTTTACGCCGTAGATAGATGGTCATGAAATGCAGCCTCCCCCAAACGCCTCGCGCTAAGTTTCCTTGACGAATTAGGAAAGAGATGAGTGTATGATGTAGAGAGCTTCACTTCATCAGCCTACGCAGGATGGCCGTGGCGCAACGGTCCGCAATATTGTGAACGGCCTAAGTGGATGATGTGCTACCTCGTCTGGTCCCCGTTATTCTGCCCTGCGATCCCGAGGTGGTATTAGCGGATGAACAATACTCATACATGAGTGGAAGATACAACAAGAACGCGCAACATGTAATTAAGGGGAAGAAGAGCCCAGGTAGGTAGGGTAGGAGGAAGTACCCTGTCCAGGATAGCTAGGCCGCGAAGCAGGCTGTGCTGGTCGATAGGATTGATACCCATGGCGTGGTGGAGGTGTAGATGGAGGCCGGGAGTAATCAGAACGCATGCTAGCAGACCCACTATGGTAGGTTGGTGGCAGTGGACGACTATGGGCAGAGTGACTGCCGAGGGGAGGTAAATGATACCGACGGGGCGGATCAGGAAGGCTATTGGGGGTAGTGTACGCTACCTTTTTCGTTGGTCTTACTGGCTCATCATCATCGCTCAAGGTCAGATCCACTACTTCGGATTTTCTCTTCTGGCCAGACCGGGGGGCTGTGGATGTCTCGCGAGAAGGCAGTGGAGGGGTGCTGAGCGAAGTGGGTGTCGGCGCAGCTTCGGTCTTGATAGCCTGTATACGGTAATCTGGTATCTCGATGAGGTCATCATCACTATCGTCATGATGCCCATTGTGCCCGTTTTGTTTGGGCTTCTCATCCTTTTCGGTCGACCATTGTCCGCTTGGCTGGATGGTGACCTGGTCCGTGTTCTGGGCCTTGTTGAGGATTTCCTCAACGTACTGGTCGACGGCCAAGCCTTCGTATGATATGGTCTTGCTGCATATTGGGCATGTCCATGTGGGAGCTTGCTCCTGGAGCTGCAGAAATGAGTCGGCGTCAAAGCATTGATTGTGTGTGCACACAGTCGACCTGCATGGGGTGACAATGCGCAGGGTAGAGATGGGGTCCTTGAGCGACATGACGCTGGAGCCAACTTCGATGTCGGGGTCATTGGCCTTTTTCATCACTGTTACAACATTAGTCATGTGAGAGATGTTAGCTGCCGAAGGCCACTACATACTTTCATTGAGCACAGACTGCCTCGTGATGACATGGCGCTGCTTGATGCGCTGTGTGAGCTCGTCGACCGAGAACTTCCTGACCAAGTAGACGAAGAGGTTGTACTTCTGCATTGAGAGTTAGCTCAGAGTCACGCTTGGGAAACTGATGGGATAAGAAACCTCCGACCGACTTGCCTTCTGAGTCAGGGCGTAGGTGATGAGGATGCTGTTGCGCTGGTTGGCGACCTTGGTGCGGACGAAGTCGGTAATGTCGGCGGGGCGCGTAGAGCCTGGCTTGTTCTTCAAACCCTTGTAGTTGGCCTTTACCTCGTCGTCGTTGACCTTGACCTCAATTTGAGATGGGAATGCGATATCGAGACGCGAGAAGGGCGCCAATGGCTGTTCGAGCGCAGAGAAGAGCAGCAGGCGCAAAGATGGGTCTGTCTTTAGGCGTCCGGACTGGCTTTCGTTGAGGGTGAGGTTACGCGATATGGTGGCACGGTGGGTCGGCGAAGCGTCCAGAGACATATTACTCAGTATCAGCTCGCGAATCTCAAAGAAAGGGCTCTCCTTGAAGAAATAGGTCGGACGTGGCGGCATGGGTGGCTGCTGGGGCTGTTGGTATGGCTGGTATGCGCCGCTGTTTTGGAAGCCGTTGGCCATGCTGTACCCGTTCGCGATGGGCTGAGGGGGCTGCGAGTACGACGAGGCGACGGGGCTGCTCGTGGCTGGTGGAGGCGCTTCGCCGTGGTGTTGTACGCGGTATTGCAGTCGCCGCAGCAGGTCGGTGTCGCTCCTAGCAACGGCATTGGCGATGACTGGGGAGGGTGAAGTTAGCAGGTGAGCGGCGACAGCAAGCCGTGTTGCTGGGGAGCGGAGATACCTACGGCCAATGACCCGCGCCTGCAGTGCGGCCTTGTTGCCCGTCTGCGAGGTGCCCTCCTCTTTGAGAATCTTTTTGAGGTCGTTGTTGATGAGTGTCTTGGAGCGCTCGGTGATAGTGGCAGCCATCTGCTGCATGCTCGTCGCCATGGTTTTGTGCCGTCGCGGTGGAGAGGCTGGCGATGTTGGAGAGGGAGGTCAAGGGCTACCGGTTCAGTTTTGCTCGCGAAGGCATCTGGGGCGGGCTATCTCAGACACTCTCTCTCGGGCGGGTGACGTAGGGCGAGGTGAAGGCAGCGAAGGGCGATATCCGGCTATCTGAGGTGCAGTCGAGTCGGACGGGCGTTGGTCGCAACTTCCCAAAGCCCCCGGCGGCGATGCAGAGCGAACAGGACAGGCGGGCGGGACAGTCGCGGAGCAGCAAACAGGCGAGCAGAGGCCGCAATGCGACTTTTCTAGTATTCGGCCGTCGAGGTAGGCGGCGGCTCTCGCGGCGAGCGCATCTCCAGCTGGGATATACCGAAGTCAGCGTCACCTGCAACTAGGCGAAGAACGCGACTAGGGCACGGGCCGGCCTGGCTTGATACGCCAAACGCCTTGCCACCAAAATTCCTCGAACTTTTCCCCACCAGCCGCCGCCGACTTGACCAAGACATACGCCCAAACACCCATTCACCCACACATTCCCCGTCACTCTCTGCACAATGGCCAAAGGCGCACGCGCAAGCAGCAAAAAGGCGAACCGCACCAAGCTGCGCGCCCGAGTTTTCGGCCCCGTCGAGCAGGCACGCGCCGAGCGCCTGCACGCCAGACTTCTCGAGACGATTGCCCAGCCCAAGCCCGAGAGGACTGAGATGGAAACCGAAGAAAGTGAGTCGCTCAACCCTCTCCCGCCATATGCACCCTCTAATCGTGCCCCAGTCAACACCACCGACGATGCCGCCAAGGAGGACTTGCCCAAAGGTTCGTCTCTGCTTACTGTCCCCATGCCACGCTCCCTGTCCGATCCCTCTGCAAGTCCACTCGGCCCCACAGAAGAGGACTGCGAACTCGGGAACCTGTGTTTTCACCTAGGCCTGTGTTCAGACATCCTGGGCTTCACCGACGACGGCCATCTCAAATTCGCCTTTGACCCGCTTCCTCCGCACTGGTAGAGTGAGAATCAAGGGCTAACTTTGACTTGCTAGATATGGACGTCGACGCAACCGCCACCTCTGCGAAGAGCTCGAGCTCGCGCAAGACCAAGGACAAGAGCCAGACCCGGAAACAACTGCGACGCAAGCCCCAGAACAAGGTCTCCTTCCCTACTTCCCGAGGCAAGGGCGCACTGAAGCCCAATGGTGGACGTCCCAGCGGCCCCGGCCGCATCGGCAAACGACGAGCATGATTTCCATCCACGTATATCGGCGTTGTTCCATTGCATTTTCCGGCGTTTAAAATATTGCTCTACAGCACAGAGCTACGGTTTTGGAGGATACCATGTCCATGAGGACTTGCTTGAACAGTTTCGAGAATGTACATTTGTACATGCAGCAATCTGTTGACTGAGATTGCAGCCAGTCTAATTTAAACTACAGTGATTCAGCTGTTAATATTCTTCCTTAATTGTGCTTGCCGTGCTGAACGTATCTATACTTTGCACCTTCCTTACGTGATGCGCTAGGCCCGATATAGTGTACCTGCTCACCTGGGCAGGGAAACATCTCATCTTTCGCGCCTGCCTCTTGATTCTTCTGTCACTGCAGTCGACCCCACCCCACTTCCACCCTCCCCTCCAGCATGGCCAATTCCACTTTCCGCTTCCTCGATCTTCCGAAAGAATTGCGCCTTATCATCTACGAATACATCCCCATTACAACACGCCATCACGTTTGGGAAGACGCGGCAAGACATACTTCTTGGGGCGAGTTCCTGTCTGGAAATACCATTACACTAGTGGTCAAATCGATATCGACCGGGATACTTCTCGTTTCTTCTTCGATCCACGACGAGTGCAAGCCAATTCTCGACCGCAAGCTCAATGCTCTCCAAGTTGAGCCACTACGTCTCATCGTCGATAAGCAGAGTCTGTTGACCCTGACGAGACACAGGAACGAGGTGGGGCCTGCCCTGAACAGCCTTCTTTGGTGTCTGAAGGACTTCATGAGATTGAAGACTGGACAGAGCCACTCACAGTGCTGGGATGAGGGAAACGTTCAATTATCGGGTGTCATGTTCAACTTCAACTTCAATGGGCGAGAACATGCGCGCCTCATCGAATTCCTAAATTTGATAACGGGATTTCGTTTGAAGCGTTTGCCTCGCTCCAGCGTTATAGCTGTACGACACAAAGGCTTCTATAACGAGAGATTGCAAGTGAGCAACGACTTTGTCAACCCTGCGCGGCGTCCAATGGTCGGGTTTCCACCGCCTACTTGGACATACTATCTTCTGAAGCAGGATATGCAGCAAGACGAGTACAATATGAGGGACGACTTTACGGAACTGATTCGCGTATGCGGCAATGACCCCCACTTGAACTTTATCAAGTTCGTTGAGCCTGGAACGCCGGAAGAATGGGCTAGAGATTGGGAGGAGGGCGAATGGGCGACCTCGACCTAGGTACTATGAGCGATATAGTGACAAACCCGAAAAGGATACCCTGGCTACACTCTTGAGGCACAGAAAGCGGCGCTATGCATTTCCAATGAGCGGGATAGCAGGAGAGAAGAGGACAAATGTGACTTGCAACATTCCTACCGTGCTTTGCAACATAGCACGTCTGGATTTTCCTTGCCTTTATATATCTACAGACAGCTCAGGGTCGAAATCCACGTCTCCCAGCCCGCCAAGCAGTCCCCCGAAAAGACCTTCATTGATGCTCTGCAGTGTCCAATCATCAAGCGCCCCCGCATCGTTCGACGAATCAAGGAACGACCACCGATTGTCCCACTCCGTGAGTGATGACTGTGTCTGGTCAGGTACCTGAGTAGACAGCATCTCCTCAGCCAACGGGATATCGGAGGCTAGCCTGCGCTGTAGGCTGATGGTACCAAAATACGGCAAGTGAAGCTGCAAGACCGCCTTCTCAGCGTCCATGAACTGGCCATCAAATTCCGTCGCCAGCCCATCGTCTGTCTCACTAGCCGAAGTGTTGTAGCCAGTCCCATTTGCCGATGCCGCTTCGGCGTCGAGAAGATACTGTATGATACTCGATAGCTTCATGGCGAGAGCATCGTCGCTCATCTCCCCCAATACCTTGACTGTTAGCTCCATCAAAGCGCGATCGCTCGGACGGCTATGATCGAAAAGTGCTTTGTGCCGAATCATAGATTGGTTCTGCGAATCGATATGGGCCAAACACAGCACCATGAGGGCGACGAAAGCCAGACAATCGACTCCTCTGCAATAATACGGACCGCGTTTCCACTTGCGAAACGCGATATATCGACTCATGATTTCGCGGGCGGCATGCACAGCTGTCGCTTTACTTTCTTCGCACCTATCGTCGCCCGAAGAGCGAAGAACATACGGTAGATGCAGGCGTATAACGAGATAGAAGTGCGACAGCTGATACATATTCCTTACAACCTCATGCATCGGATCCGAATCGCCCCCGTCCTTGTTGCCAAAGTCTCGAATAAGCCACCAGTCCGACGGCATCAGCTCCGTCACCTCCCTGAACATGTCGTCAATTTCCCGGACCCTTTTCTCCGTAACATCGCGCGGATCTCCTACTTTACGCGCCAAGATACGATCTCCAATGACGCATTGCAGCCTCGCGATGCGGTCCAGCGGATGGCACTTTGCTATAACTTCAGCGCTCAGCCCGACTGTCTGCAGCGAAGACTGCGGCAGCCCCAGTGTCAACGAGAGGTAGCGATCCATCTCCACAATACGACAGCACAGCTGGTCTGGATCGAGGCTCTCGCGCGTCTTGGGATCCACCACCTTGATAGAAGCTCGCTTAGCGTTACCACGATGCAGACCCAACATCTGAGCTACGGCAACGGCGCGGCGCACAGTCAGCCACGCGCGGTGTAGGTTCCCAGCGTAGTTCTGGGTAATGGCTTCGATCATGATGCATTCGACGCCTTCAACAGAGGCGGTTAGCTCGTCATTTGAGGTCACCAGCCGTGTTGCTGTATCCATGGCATGAGCCATGACTTTACTGAGATGCTCTCGCTGGCTTCTGGGTATACAGTCATCGGATAGTGCGCCCTGCACTATATTGCTGAGTAGAAGGAGTTTCCGCGCTATCAGTACTGGATGTGATCCTGGTGGTGGTAGCTGCAATATCTTTCGTGGGCTATCTGGAACCTGGTTCATCAGGTTTGCAGATGATGTCGTTAATTTCATGTGCATGTGCGTGGAGATGCTGACGGGTAGCTTGCAGATGTAGTCGAGATCTTGGGTTGTGGGCCATGCTGCGACGAGGTCTCGAGAGATGCCAGTGTATATATCGCCAAGTACTGGTTCTGGTTGTTGCGAGAGATCTGCGAGTGTTGATGTGGTTTCTGTGGAGGCGGATGATGTGATCTTGATGTTTTTTGTGTGATCCTTGTGTGTGTCAGAGATGAATGTAGGATAGACCCCAGCACGCTACACATACTATTACGCTCCTCGGTCTCTCCAGGTCTGCATCTCCCGGATACTCGTCAGCAATGTCGTGGCGCCTGTCTGTCGACGATCCAATAAGTCGCTCAAGCAACGTCTCCACCCGACCCAAACGCGTCTCTAATCCAGCATCTCCTCTCTTGTTCTCATTCGGTTCATCCGCAAACTCCTGACTAACACAGTCTGTCTTGCGTCGCACGCAGTTACTACATTTGGACTTGGTAGGTGATGCCCAGATACATCGGACTTTCCGTTTCTTACACTCCCAGCAACTTTGAGTACCTTTACGTACTTTACGCCGCTTTGCCGCTCTTTCATCTTCATGGGAGTTGGTTTGAGGTGACGGGGAGGGGGACGGGTGCATATTCGATTGTGTGTTGATGGAGGTTGGGGAGGGAAGTGACAAGAGTGGCTGGTGCAGTAGGGCAGTGGTGTTCGGCCGAAACCTCGGACGAAAGCTCCGGACGGGTTACACAGTAAAGAGAGTACATTGTTCGCTATTAGAAACCTACTACTACTGCAGTTAGTCATCGCCATCGCATTACCCCGAAGACCGGCTGCGCAACATGGTTCATACGACTGCCTCATCACGGCTTTCCCTTCCACGCCTCCCGCAAGAAAGTCCTCACATCCGTGAACTCATAATCAGGCAACAATTGGTTCCATTCGTCTCCCACATCGAAGGCGCCTGTCCCGAACGCCCGAATGAAGCCAGTCACTACCATCTTCGCGAACTCCTCAGCCTTCTCTGGTGGAATGGCATTGTGTTGGAATTTCGGGTACCAGGAGGCAGTCCAATTCCCGTTCTTCAAGTCCTCATTGGAGATTCTTTCAATGGCAAAAGGCCCACCTACATAATCCTATCAGTAAAGATGATGGCAGTGGAATAGCTTATGTGAGCTCGGAAAAGACAAAATACTAACCTCTTAGCTCTTCCCCGAGAGCAATGAGCTCCTTGACTGAGATGCGCGAGCCTCGGATGCCACCTACGACCGGCCATTCGCCCTCGTAATCCACTGCGCGCGCGACCACGCCTGCAAGATCTTGCACCGTGGTCAAAGTGATGGTATCATCATCTCCACCTTCTCGCAAGATGGCCCTACGATTCTGGAAATCCCACATGACATGAAGTGGCGTGAGGTGCTCGGCTGACTTGTACGGCACGGTCAAGTAATTGGAAAAGAGACCCGGCTGGAAAAGACAGTACTCGATGACTTTCTTGTTTTTGTTGATCTCGGCCAGATATTCGCGGATGCTGATTTTGAACGAGTACCAATCCATGTGCTCTGTGGTGCGTCTGGGATTTCGTTAGGATATATCGGATTGAGCGGTGATAGTAGCAACTTACGTGACCCATTCGCTGGGCGCGAAACGCTTTACCCCGGCCCTGATCGAGGCATCGATGAGGTTCTTCTGGAAGGAAACCCCTTCTTGCAGGTCGTGCGGCGCGATGAAAGAAAGAACCACGTCTACGCCTTGTAGACGGCTAGTTAGTTCGTCTAGGTCTTTGTAGTTGGCTTTGACCGATTTGACGGGCGAGTCGGTAGTCTCGACTGGAACGTCCTGGAGAGACGTTAGTATCAAGCAAAATAAGCAACATGTAGTATTGACCTTGCGCGTGAAGATTACAATCTCGTGCTTCTTGCTGGCGAGGAGAGCAGCGATGCACTCTTGCCCTACGTCTGTGAGGATGTTAGTCCGTCCAGTCGGTACAATAAGCGCGACACCCACCTCCAGCACCGCCTGCGATTGCGATTTTGACCATGTTGGGCAATGAGGTCGCGTTTGGTGGACTGGCGTGAAATGGGTGGTGTACTGTTGATTTGGTTGAAAGTAGTTTTCTTGCTAAGTGCTTGTGATATTCTATTGACCGCGCATGTTGTTTCTCTTATACCAGAGAGAAGGCCGACTTTTCGGCCGAATGGTGTAGTGTCTCGCTGGTGCGTAGTTGGTCCCCCGAGAACTCGGTGTAATGATTGCAAGAAAAGCTAGCGACTGTATGCTACTCGTGAGTAATCAATATACTCCTAACGAGTGATAGTCGCTACGTTTTCTCGTCCGATGTTGATCAACGTCTTCCGTATCCTGGCAAACTCCCGCAACTGGAGAATTGAGAGCTTCTCTTGGACTCGGGGTTGCAACACAGTTGCTCCGATCGAAAGTTAGTCGTAGCACAATTCACTCCGAAGTCCGCTCGAGAAGCTGTGCAACCGTGGCGCTGCCAGAACCCGCTTTTGGTGGTTTGCACAGCAGCAATACCATCACAAACACGCCAATCTTCAAAGGCTAAGCCGTATGAAACACTTTGGAAGAAATCCATGGTATATTGAGCATGTTGAGGCTCCTTGCTCTCTTCAACAAGCACTTCCAAGTACCTGCACGACTGATGGCTGGCTTCCAGTCGCGCGATTTCGTTCAAACACCAATGGGCATTTGATTTCCTTGGGCGTATATTGCGTCGAAAAGATATTGGACGTGAACTCGATTGAACGTGGTACGGATTTATGTCCAACGACAGATTTAATCGATTGGTGCCGGAAGTTATGTCCCAGATCCAGAAATGGAGCGACGTATAGCGCGGGTTGTAAGACTGTGAGTAGTACTTTGCTTACTTGCTCCTCAAACCGATGATTTCGTGCACACAATCCACTTACATAGTCGAAAAATTCGAAAATTCATCTTCAGCAATCAACGCCGGCGGCATCATACAGCCACCCCGCGACGGCCACGAGCGCAAAAAGATGGACTTGCAGGGAATCGAACCCTGGACCACTCCCATGCTAAGGGAGTATTATACCACTAAACCACAAGCCCGGTTGTTGAGATGCTGCTCAAATTTGAAGCGAATTGGTGATTCGCTGATTGATGGAGGTTTGCCAAACAGGTGTGTTTATAACTCGCATCTGTGATGGTGACGTGTAAGAACGGCGGCGCCAACGGACTCGCTGGGCTATGTGGGACGAATAGGGGCATCTCTCCCATGCTACGGCATGTCCCGGTAGCGAGAACGTCGGCGATGCGTTTGCCACTGTTAAAGAAAACGACAGATACGATACTACAATCTTAGAGTTGTCATGAGCCAAAATGTTGCTCGTTGGGTACATCGCCATGGCCAATGATGTCCGAGTAGTCCTTCGTGCGGTCGAGCTGATGCCGGTTCGCCGAACTTTCGGGCAAGTGGAAACCCACTGCGCTTGGCTATTTCCAGCTGAGAACGATGCATCCCAACGCTTGCATGTCGTAATGTTTCGATAAAGTCTCCGTGTTCATAAGTAACGGTGGTCGTTCTTGCTGAGCGATCGCACTGCATCCAGCAGGTGCGCATAGCTGTTTGCGACAAAGGTCGACATTCCTTCGATATCGTATACAGCTGGCGTATTCTGGAGAGGCTGTTTGCGCGATACAACGCGCCTTGTAGTAGTCGCGTGCGACGAGCGATCGCGATTCCGATGGAGAGTAGTTGCGTGTGGGATGCAGATGGTTGGTGGACGTCGGGGAGCTAGGTGGATTGGCGTCGGTAGCTGCCTGGCACCTGCCAAGCTCCAACCTTTGAGACTCATCTTCACCACTCACACTTCACCGCCGATAAATAGGAAGCGTGTCTTATGTCAAAAGTCAAATGTAGCCATCCATGGATGTTGGCTTTATGTTCAGACGTCAGATCAACTCTGGTAGCCCATCTAGTTTTCTCTATCTATCGCATTGTCCAATTTCACATTTATTCCACACCCATTCTTTCATCCTCGATTTAATCCAACTACCCATCTGAATCTTCGCTAGACTCGTCACTCGACAGCTCCTTCTCTTCAAACACTCCGTCAAAGGTCTTGAGGCTCCATCTTGACTCCATCTCTTCCGGTTCCAGGTCTTCGCTAACCTCGAAACGCGCATCCTCGAAATCCTGAACAATGTCTTCCACATCCGCGTCAACCTCTTCTGAGCATTCAATTGTCACCGCGAACTTGGGACGATACATGCCGGAGTCGGAAACGTCCCAGCGGGGATTGATGATGTCTTCGATGGCAGAGGGGAGCAGTTCTACAAATTCCTCGCAAGCTGCGTCATGCCCAATCCAGACACCGACCTCGATTCGCTCGTTTGTCTTGAGGTATAGATTTGCGAGGCGCATCCACATCTGATACATAACTGCGCCCATCCGAGCTTGCTCGATTAGGCTTCTGCGGGTGAATACGGTATCGAAATTCTCACGCTCGTCATCTGCCAGTCCCATGTTTGGTGAAACATAGCCTTTTCGGGCATTTCGAACATCGGCAAGGACTTCAGGGACGAAGTGGAAGTAATCACAGTCTGCGATGAGCTGAGCCGGGCCACACTTCTGGGTTTCCTCGTCGATGACCTTTTCAGCTTCGTTTCGGATTGCCTTTGACACAGCGACTATAGCGCGTTCGATATAAGAGAATCTGACGACAACCACCGGTGTTCTGATCTTGTCTCGTCGCGCTATTGCGTACTTCGTGGTACAGTGGAGGTTTTTGTAGACCGCGGTGCGCAGCTCGGCTGGTAGTCTTTCGAACGGAAAAGGAGTGTTCGCCATGTCCTGGGTACTGTCAGCAATCTTTCCAGTGGCGCGCGTGTACTGAAAGTGGAGTGAGGCAAGGTTCGGTGTGTAGTAGGAAGGCGTGGGTTGCGCACATAGATCATCGAAGCCTCCGCGGTCCTTGATGAGCTCGTGCAAAGAAGAACGAATACCACTGAAGACTTACGCGCAAGGTAGAACTGATACAACAGTGGGTAAGCGCGGTAAATGCACTTGCAGTTGATCAATCTGTGTATTAGACACTCAACTTGGTCCCGGTTGGCAGGCTTGTTTATATACTCGAGCGGGGTATCGCCACGAGAGTAGACCGACGCATTGACTCCGCCATTTGGTAGGCAGTCAAGGTATAGTCGTCTTATTCATTCCTGCAGCCCTTGGTGTTCATATGTCTGTCGTGGGTTTGCTCTCCGGCCCATCGGCCGGGTCACGAGAGCGCGAGACTCCACATGATCTTGTCATCGCAAACTTTCGAGATACCGCGCGCTACACTTCTGTTCGAAAGCAGACACCGATAACTCTTTACAGTATCAGACGGGCCAATAAGCTCCCGAAATCAGTCTCTTGTACTATGAAGGAGCAGCGCAACACTGGACAGCCATGAAAAGTGGATTTAGCGTTTCGACTCATATGCCCAGATCTGGAATAAACATCCAACAATACTCTGGAATCTAGTGACAGTTCGTATACTACCTCGTTTCTTCATCTTGTTTGTTCGAGTCATTTCTTATTCATGTCAACGTTCTCCCAAGCGGACGACAAACATTTGTCTCGCACTCTTGATGGTGATGGCAAATTGAGCGCTAGTGATTATCGAAGACGTTACAGAAAGGAGACTAGCCTAGTTCAGGAGCACCACCGGACTCTTTATCGCTTGCGTTGTTCCTCGATCTAGCTCAAAATCACCACTATTGGTAGGAGATTGTGAATGAACGAAATAAGAACTACTGCTGATCTTCAGCCCCGCCAGTAGTAACAGCCTGGGAGTGTGGCAAGAAAGCTAAATAAAGCCAACCGACACCCGAAATTGATAACTCATTATGAAACTCCTGGACAAAAGGAACGATAACGTTGGCTCGATCTCAAGTATTTATAAGGGACTTTCGCAACCATCGCAGTCCGACGGCGTGAAGTGTCGTCGGATGATGCCCGACGTTTACAAATAATATTAGTTCGCTCCCTGATCGACTTCGCCATCCCCGTACCGGGTATCTGGATTACCCCAGAACACGTGGAGGGAGACCTCAAAATTCGGCTCGGTCTCGATCGGCAAAGCTCTAAGCAAAAGCAAAGTGACGTCACACAGCGCAGGAACGTCCAACCCGCTTGATTAGCCTTGCTTTCCCCGTGAAATCCACCCAAGCGCCCATCTGCAGGGGCCACCCGTGTCACTGTAAATAACTACCCTTGATGCGGCTAACGCGACGCTGCGAAAGGGTGGTATTGATACACCTGCAAATCTGCCGAGGCCAACGCTCGACATCTTTACGCCCCACAACGCGAACACGAGACCGCTGATTAACGCTAGGGGCCAACGACCATGACGATCCGGATACCTTTCCACGGAGGAGGTCCTGTAGGCGCGTGACTCTTAGACTATCTTGTTGACCGCAACAGAGGTCCGACTGGTGAAGATGACTCCTAGGCAAGTTACTCGAAACTAAAATCGTCAACCAAAGCGCGTTTGAGACTTGAGCTGATTCGAGGCAGTTGGAAGCATTCTTCCCCAGTCATGCCGTGGAAACTAACAATATGTGGCTGAAGTCAAGAACGAACGTTTCCGGACGATGCTGCAGGAAGCTTGCATATCCGGCTGACGGACGGCTTACAGCAACCGTTAAGCTGCGAATAAGGCAACCTTCCCACAGACATGGCTTGCTGAACTATGTGTTCTCCACCGTCAATACGAGACCTTTTCAGGATGCTAACGCCACAACGGCCCGCTGCGGAAGGACAGTGCCGGCGACCGAATACGATGGCTTATGGTAAGCATATGGGGTTGGTGGCAAGCAAGTCAGACGTAACCCAGTTGCGAGGCTGAGAAGAAATGATAAGTTTGGCACGTCATCACATCGCGTTAACAACATGGTCACGCCTCCAGTATGCATCTGTCCCCAGACTTCCTACCTAAATGGAGAGTAGTCGGAGGAGTCTGAACTAGCGGGGTGTGTTGACAGTTCGAGTAAGGATCCGCGCGCCGGGCCGCTTCGCAGGTCAGGGTGAAGGGCCAACTGCTCGAAAGCCTCCGGTTCTTGGACTTGTTTATTTCCGCCTCTTCTTCTGAGACCGCCTCAGTTCGGCTAAGCCCTTGCAATTTCAACGCGTCCTGCTCTCCGCGAATGGGAGTTATATCTCAGTCTCTGGCCTTCGCACTTGGGATCAGCCGAAAACATTTATTACACCTCCTTCTTCATATGGCCTAAAGTAGGTCGCTGACTGTCCAAATACTAAAATATGTTTTAGCCCCTCATACTCTCCCCGAATCTTACGAAGCTGCCATGGTGTCAGGCGGCAGGCAAACCCCCAGCCAGCGAGCCGTTTCGATCCACCTTGCAGAGAACCCGTGGCCGCCTGATCATACTAACAGTGTGCTATGCATCAACTTCACTACTACTATAACTAGTCTACACAAACGCGGACGAACGATGTGACTTCATTACATGTCCTCGTGCGACATCGTGAACGCTACCCCTGCCATACTCGACTGGCTTACAAGTTATTCGAAAGATCTTCAGACAGAAGGCTACATTTGGGGGCTAGCGACTCCGTCGACTTGGACGCGGGACCGGTGAAGTATCTCGGATTGGGTGACTGGCTTGCGCCTCTGTCGTCAGCTAGGGGCCCCTTTGGCAATTTGCCTCTTGGAGACTCACGATGCAGTGAACTACGTGCCGTCTAGTACGATCAGCTGGAGGCCCGTGAATAAGTTAAATAGTCCTCTGGTCGCACAGTGTAACAGTCAAGCAACTGGACATTCATTCCAGCAGCTCCATTCCAGGCACCCTTTTTCGTTCCAGGCTGGAAAAAGCAACTTCGTTTCTCCATCCAATCATTGCAACCCCACCATAATGAAGAGTTCGTCTCTTTTGGCTTGTTTGTTCGCGGCCGGCGCACAGGCATGGATGCCCGCGGACCGCGATCTTGCTGCCTTCAACCGCACCACCGGCGACCTGAGCAAACGTGCCCTTAATCTTCCTAGTTCGAAGATTCGAGGAGTCAACCTCGGTGGATGGCTACTCTCGGAGCCATGGTTGATGAATCAAGAGTGGTCAGAGATGGGCTGCGGTGACTCCTGCTCCGAGTTTGACTGTGTCAGCAAGCTTGGACAGTCTCAAGCGAATGATGCATTCGACGCTCATTACGCTCGCTGGATCACACCAAGCATGATTCAATCCATGCACGATGCTGGTTTGAACACCATTCGCATTCCGATTGGATATTGGAGTCTTCACAGCCTAGTGGGTAGCAGCGAGCACTTCCCCGAGATGAATCTGAAGTATCTTGACGATATTATCGACAAGGCTGCAGGACTGGGAATGTTCGTCGTTATTGACCTCCACGGCGCTCCCGGGTCGCAAAAGGTCGGCGATGCATTTACTGGACAGGTAAGCTTTCAACACTCCAATATTCCTCGACTCGACTCTAACATCCACCACAGTGTCTCCCTGAAGCGTATCTTCCAGGATTTTTTTCACAAGCCAACTATGACCGCGCAGCCAAGTGGCTTGACTGGATGACGAAGCGTATTCACAACACTCCTTCATACAAGGCCGCAGTCGGTATCATTGAAGTCGTGAACGAGCCGCAGACATCGCGTGATAAGGGCGGTATGCCCCAAGCCGAGAAAGACACTCTTACTCAAAAGTACTACCCACAAGCCCTCAAGGCTGTCCGAGACGCCGAGAAGACTCTTAACATTCCCGACGAACAGCGTCTCCACGTCCAATTCATGGACTCCCTATGGGGCGCCGGTAACCCAAAGTCCAACCTCCCATCAGACTCCAAGGTCATCTTTGACGATCACAACTACGTCGGCGGAGCTGTAACGGCGATCAACCCCGACGCCAAGCAGGGCGATTACATGTACTACACATGCCACACTGACAACCGCCTGACCGACGGCGACACCCCCAAGATCGTCCAAGAATGGAGCCTCACCGTCAACAACGAGTACAGCACCGAGTTTGACTGGAAGCTCGATTCCACAACACAATTCTACAAGGATTGGTTCATTGCCCAGCAGCGACTGTATGAGAAGACTGAGGGCTGGATCTTCTGGACGTGGAGGACACAGCTCAACGATCCACGATGGGACTACAGCTACCTGATCTACAAGAACTGGGTACCCACCTCCAAAGCAGGACTGGATGCTAGCGCCAACAAGGACGTCTGCGCGACGTGGAACCATAGGAGAAGGAGGACACGGGGCAGGCAGTAGGCAGTAGGAGTGTTGTGGTGTCTACTCATGCTCGCGGCGCCGCGCATGAAGGGGTTTAGTAAATATTCTGTTGTCTTCTAGTGCTAGTTAGCCGTACAGGCTACCGTTAGCAGGAATCTTTTCCGTGTAACGAAATCTTACATTTGTATCATACCTTACACAACAGTCCCGTCCTGTCTCCGATCATGATGCATTGCGCTCTTCGGCTGCATTTGCTAACAGTGTCCACGCGAGCACAACTGCAGTGATCTTTCCCCTATCCTAACATATCGCCACAGCACCAAAGGTAGAGACTCTATGCCAAGGTGATCGCGACTCCTGAAACCCAATGAACGAGCGGTGAGAGTCCATCGTGTGATCCATCATCGTGCGACGAACGGTCACGATCGACACACGATTTTATATCAGAGATCGAGTTCCTTCCCGTAGATCAGTGTGGTCAGGCGACTGAGGAGGTCGACGAGCCATTTTGACCGGGTTGCGTTAGCCGCGGCGGTCGTGTGCCGATGTTGACCGTTTTCAGAGGTCAGATGGTTATGTCAGCTAGTGTAACGGGAGAGGAACTACAAAGTACATGTAGGACAGACATCGGGAACAGGCGATGTAGATCTAACGGAGTAAACGGAGATGAGGTTTCTCTTGGTAGGCCGTGTGGTGTTAGCGGGGACCACATTTGTGCTGTTAGCTGACATGAAATCTCGCTGTGAGAAAGTACCTTCTAATTCCGCTGGGTCTTGACAGGACGTGATCGATCGAACTTAAAGAGGCTGGTACAGCATTATGCACTTGTTCAACCTCTCGTTTCAAAGGCGAAAGTGGTGAGCCTTAGTTTCGCGAAGCTCTTGTGGAAGGCGGTTGTGAACGTCTGTAACGATGTAACAATTCAATTCAACACTGCGCAGGGGAACCGCAGAGCTGCATCTAACACCAGACCCAGGCCATAAAGGCGGTATATCGTTCCAAACGCCTGTATTGCAAACCCAAAATGCAAAGATGGAAACGCCGAACTATTTCCGTAAACACCGGTCCGTGAGTGCGTACGCAATCCTAAAGTACAAAGAATTATGAGATATTAACAGGCCATGTCGGGCACGGTTCGTCGTTAGTCGTGACTTCAGAGGCGTCATAAACGCATGGGCAAAAGTATCAGAATATCTGAAAGACAGGGACGTCAGGCTAGCTGACGCTCTGCGAAAGAGCTGAAGATAGATGAGACGCAAACTTGGCGTCAATGCCGTCTTCCTGTACGCCGAGGCCGAGGCCTATACCACTATCGTCATGGTTTGGCTCTTGTTGGGAAGTGTTCATGTCGTACTCGTACTGAAAGCTCATGTTGTATTGTGATGATGGTTGAGTAAATCGTCCAGCATTGACTGATGATCTTGCGTTAGTCAACTACCATGTGAGGCTAAGTTGTGAATGAATAAACTCACCTTCCTGATTTGATCCATTGTCCTGGATGGCGACATGGCTAGCGTTGGAGATGAAGGATTGATCTGGTCCAAAGTCGGCTTCCAGGCTGCTATACCTGCTCTCGTTGTTGCTGCCGCTGCCACCGTTCGTCATGGCCGCATTGAGGGATTCACCCATTACAGGCGAGTAGTTGGACGAGCTCCAGTCTGGGGGCGCATGGCCTAGAAACCCACCTAGTGATGCTAACCATTGCGCCATCTCATCCACGAAGACCTTGGTGAGCCACCAACCTTGGAAACTGATTCCATTCTCGACGGTGATCTCGCGTATGGCGGCCGAACCAAGCGCACTGATGCAGTGCATGATCGTGCGAGCGTGTGCGCCAGGAAAGCGGGACGGCAATTGTGTCAAGAATGCTGCGATACGATCGATGACGGACTCTGAAGGATCTGCGGGTGGGTCGGGATATGCTGCGCGATGAATGGTACCGGAAGGCAATTGGATCTCTTGTGGTAGCGGGCCTAGCATCGAGCGGATCTCGGTAGTTAGGATGTTGTAAACCTCCTCGTGCGCACAGGAGGCGGGCAATTCGTTGGCAATGATGCGTTTGATGTTGACGTGCTCCAGCCAGTCAGCAAACATCTGGGTGCGATGGCTCTCTGCGGTGAGCATGACGGCTGCTGCGTGTGCAGCGGAATTTACACGAAGCATCTGTCGAAGAAGATGTGCGAACAATGTAGCGGGTTCCAGCTTTGCTTCGAGTACATGTATGGGTAGCGGCGCGAACTTGGCGGCAATATGTGCATGCAACGTCTTTGCAACGTTGTCGAGGAATTTTAATACTGCCGGTGGCGCTACCTGAAGGGTGAGCTGGGAAACGTTGCGAATCATCTTCTGGTACATCATCCAGTCGCACTCCTTGATCCATGGAGCCAGTTCGGGCGAAGCGAACAACTTCTGCACTGGCACAGTTAATGTCCCGTGGAAAGTACCAAAGAGGCGGAAGAATTGCTTCTCCTTGCAGTATCGCACTGAGTCGACCAGCGAAACGACATGTGAGCGGTACATGGCGACGAGATTATCGGCGGAATCGGGATCGGTACGCGCTGGTAAATAGGGTTTAATGTCTGGCAATTCGACTACGAAAGCATCTGGAGCTTCGAGGATATCTGGCGTTGGAAACTTGAGCTCGTGCTCGTACGACGTCTTGGTACGCGCGTGAGATGGGTAGAAATTGGAGGAGTAGATGTCGGTGAACAAGACGCCGCGGGACGAGGCTGGAGTGTAGTAAGTGTTCTGCGGCTCCACGCGTGCCTCTCGTGGTGGAAAATGTGCGCTGTCTGCAGGTAACCGGGGGATAGCACTGAAGCTGTTAGCAATTGACACACCAAGTTGTGGAAGTCACATACTCAAGGTTGAGTCTCGGTGTCCCAGAAGCCTGACGCTTCATAGCATGATGGGCAGCGGGGCCGTTGCTGCCCCGACGTGCCTCTTCGCCACTGTCGTTGTCGTTGATGAGTTCGAGATCGACGTAATGGTACTTGGACTCTCCGCGAACACCGAGGCGCCTGGTCTGGATGCCGGGGAAAATGACGCGAACGAGCTTGCCGAAAGATGCTGGGTTCAGGGGGATAACGCGATCGGTGCCGCAGCGCTCTGCGTACTTGGAGTAGACGCGGTTGCGCGGTACTGACGTCTTCGCAACACGGCAGACAGACTGTAACCTGGGGCGCGTTAGCACTGTTCCTGCGTGGAGGCGAAGTACCTACCATAACATGGCGAACAGTTGTTTCGACTTCTCTGCCTTGGATGTTCTGTCATTCTGGATGACCTCAGCTGCGACCTCCTTGAGGTTGCGGCCTTCGTTCTGGTTCAGCAGCTGGCGCAATTCCTTGTCGTTGGTCGCGGCACCTGAGGTCGACGGCCTTTTTTTCTTATCCTCCGTATCCATCGGCGGCGCCATGAAACTGTGTTGCTGCGAATGTTGTGAATGCTGAGAGAGGGAGTTCTGGTAGGCATGGTGATCGGGTTGTGCGGGCTGACCGTTCGGTTGAGGGTGAGACGCGGTTGGGTCGGCTGGGTAACCAAGATACTGCTGAACACTCTCCAGACTCATGTTGATAAGCTGGTCCTGCGCGCTGACCTGTTGCGCGGCTTGGAGTAATGCAGGCTGTAACGCTTCACTGGTAGTGAATGGAGCATGATACTGCGGCTGCTGGGGAAATTGGTTGGGCCGCGGTTGCTGCGGTTGTTGGAATTGCTCGAACGAATGCACGCTCGTCGTCGACGCGCGTGAAAGAGGACGATTGCTTCTCGTAGACATTGACGTATTCGATCGTGACCGGCGGATATCGGTCATGTTGCGGACGCCGGCTGGCAGATTTTCCGTATGTTTACACCAAAACAATGCGATGGCAACGGCGCTGAGGAGGCGGCAACACAGTCGGCAGAGTGTCTAAAGTACGCGACGGTAATCCCAAGAAGACCAAGGTGTCGTGAGTAGGCTGATGGCGCTGCTCGCGTGTAGCTCGAGTCTCAGCTGTTTTCGGGGCTGGCGGGTTTGTTTGTTTGGGCCAGGGACTAGCTCAACACGTTGTTCCGGCAGATAGGATGTCACCAACGTGGTAGAATGCTCCGCAGAAGAATATCCGGCTCCAGCAAGGGTCGTAGGCGTCGTCGGTCGCCCTCGAGCGGGTTTGTTGTGGGATAGGAATTGGATGTTTACGCTTCCGTCTGAACTCGGTCACGCCTGCAGCAACGGAGACTGGCCGGCGCGCTTGGACCTCAACGGTCACGTGCAAGTCGTCATAATGCCCGTGCAATCGCACTACTCTCTAATTGCCAATGTAAAGGAAAAAGAGACAGGTGAATGCGACATTACCAACTCCCGGGATATGGCTTCGTCGAACGGCTGGACCGATGCACGCGATCTTGTCTCATCGGCATGCCATTGCTGCGTTCTGGCTGGCTCGTGAAAGGCGGTGACGTATTTAGCGATGACGAGCCCACTTCCTCCATCCCACAATCTCCAGGCTCCACGTTCCTGCTCCTCTCTACCTACTGAACACATTGCAGCCCTTCTGCTTCTTCAACCACAACCCGTTGCATCCCACCCTTTTGCAACCCATCACACCCAACCTCCCAACAGCCCTCAACATGTCTGTCCAGGATAGAGCCCAGGCCCAGCTGTCGCAGCTCGACAAGGAGGTAAGCGCTCTCGCTTCTGCACAAGGCACAATTGTCAAAATACGCCTTGTCCCGACGATTCCGACAGGAAAAGCAACGGTTTTGATATGAGGCTACGTTCACTGACGATGTCGTGTTCCAGCTGTCCAAGTACCCCGCACTCAACAACTTTGAGAAGCAGACGTCGGTCCCCAAGGTCTACATGATCCTTGGTCTCGCCGGTCTCTACTTCTTCCTGATCTTCTTCAACATTGCCGGAGAGTTCCTCGTCAACATTGCTGGTTTCATCATTCCCGGTTACTACTCGCTCGAGGCTCTCTTCAGCGCCAGCAAGGTCGATGACACCCAGTGGTTGACTGTATGTTTACCCCACTTTCTCATCGCTGGCAGGACAGCTGGCCAAATTATGTCCACAACAAATCTGGGATGGGGCTAATGCGATGCCGCAGTACTGGGTTACCTTTGCCTTCTTGACCGTCTTCGAGAGCGCTGTGAACGCCGTCTACTGGTTCCGTAAGTACACCCATATCGTCTGCATGATCCGCAACTGACGTCCGCAGCCTTCTACTACACCTTCAAGTTTGTCCTTATCCTCTGGATGTCTCTTCCCCAGACTGCGTATGTAGCAGCCCCGTCGCGCACATTAATACAAGCTTACACTCCCTAGTGGTGCCCAGATCGTCTTCCGCTCATTCCTTCAGCCCGTCTTCTCGCGCTACTTCTCCGCGACAGGCTCCACCGCTGCCGACCTCCGTGCCAAGGCCGACTCAGCTGGCAAGCCTCATGCCTCGTAGAGCAGTCGCGAGCATAACACTCTTCTGGCAGTCGCACGGCTAGACGATAATGATAAGGACGAAGTTCGGGATATAACCTCTGCTGTGCATGAGAGACCCAGCTTCTCAAGGTGTGCGGCTGTTGCAGCTTGGAAACGCTGTATGGACAATGGTTTACGAGCTACGGATAGCGTTCATGACAGGGTTGAAGTACGAAAGAAGAGGCAGGCATCCTTACGTTTCATGATCATTTGCCCATAAGGGAACCAATCGGGTAGGAAGTTGTGGTCTTTGGCAGTGGGTTTTGGTGAATCGCTTGCGAGCAATAATATGATGTACCGAGTCTGGCTAGCCCTCTGGCTAGAATCAGTTACATATTCATTACCATTTTCAATCAAGGTCTCATATTCATGTTTACGGAAAGGAAACTTCAGTGACTTCCCTGATGACTCAAGTACAAGAGTTGTCTAAACAACCATACGCTATAATGGATGGATCTGAAGTTGCTGGCTATCCGTAGCGACTGAGATCCCGTTATATTATCATACCCAGCAACATTACATTGCCTGCGATAGTTGTTGATGGAACATACATTGCTGTTGAACAACTACAGTTTGTCCCAGACGCATTTGGCTTTGGCGGCTGAAACACGTGCGGCATCCCCAGATTCCTATTCACCATGAGTCCAAGATGGCTCTAGATTAATTCGTCTTAAATGTAAACAGTAGGCCAGATCTGATAACTTCATGCCTGTTATCAAGGTGTTTGATTGAGTCGTCATGATGTCTACTATCATTATACAGACTACGACCGAATGGGCGCCAAGAGAGCATACATAGGTATAACAACCGCTCAGTCAATGGTCTCAGGCCCTCATGGCGCGCTGATGAGCCAAGATTAAGGATTTCCTCAAATTGTAGGGTCCAGAAATGTGGCTCGTGCAGGTTGGCACCAATAAGACCCGAGTAGCTCTGATTATGTAATGACCTTAGCTCGCGACAGTTGCCTGGGTTCCATCAGGAGACTTGACCGCTCCTCCTGAGACACCTAACCGCCATCCCGCAACCATGAGTGAGGATTCTACTGACGACTCGATGTCCGACAACTCGATTCCCGACGACTCGACTGCTGACGACTCGACTGCCAACAACTCGACTGCTAACTGGAACTCGATCTCCAACAACGACATCCGTTCTAGGACTGCTGCAAAAATCTCTAAGTACGCTGCAATTAGTTCTAAGAACACTGCAATTAGTTCTAAGACTGCTGCATCCCTTTCTTAGACTAATGCATCTTTTTCTTAGTCTGCTGCATCTCTTTCTTAGACAGATGTATCCCTTTCTAAGGCTAAAATATCCCTTACTTAGGATAATGCAATCTGTTCTAAGACTGCTGTTATTAGTTCTAGGATTACTACAATCCGTTCTAAGACTGCTGCAATCCGCTCTAAGACTGCTGTAATCCGCTCTAAGACTAATGCAATCCGCTCTAAGACTAATACAATCTGCTCTGAGACTAATGCAATCCGCTCTAAGACTGATGCAATCCAGTCTCAGACTGAGACTGCTGCACCAATAAGATTACCTAGTAGAAACCCTGGGAGAACCCAGCGTCATTCCCTAGCCATGAACGATACGCCTTCAACATCGTCCGACTCCGAGGAGGGTTCTACATTGGACAACTCTGAGGAGGGTTCTACATTGTCCGACTCTGAAGAGGGTTCTACCATGTCCGACTCTGGGGAAGCTTCTACGTCGTCCGACTCTAAGGAGGAAGAACACTCCGATACCTGCAGCAGCGACGACATGAACGAAGACGAACGACAGTACTACGAAGACCTTGCGCTAAACCCACGTCAGCCCCCGTCATTTGACCGCTTCCTCGATCTACCAAAGGAGCTGCGTCTTATGATCTACGAATATGCCGCGGATTGCCGACGTCGCTTTCGATTCGTGAATCGAAACGTTGCCATCACAAACTACAAATCCATAACGCCCATCCATCTCACGTGTCGAGCAATTTGTGGGGAGGCTGCACCTCTGATGAAATCTATCGTTGAAGCACAGCGAGTCCTCCCGCAAGCAATGCGAGTCCCCCGTATCATCGTTAATGGATTGAAATGCGATGGATTGGACGATAACAGTGAGGTTATCAGCAAAATTAGTAGCGTGTGCGAAGAAGCCAGATCAAAGAAAGTCAGCGTAATAGAGGTGGACATTATCATGCGGGAAAGGGATGAATGCGAATATGGTGAAACGTACTGGTCATACTGCGAATACTGCGAGCGAGCATGCGAGGTCTTTGCCAACTTTGCCAACTCCGCGGCCATGTATTTCGCTCGGCACGATCATACGAACTCTCCTTCGTCATCTTTTCCCCGATTGTCCAATGATGAGGTCGTAGTGTATGTCGCGTTGGTAGATACTCCGATTGAAGAAACTTCGGTTCTCAAAGACATAGGATACGAAATGCAACAGCATGTCGGTCCGTGTATGGACTCTACCGAGGACATCCAATGGGAATACTCGGTCATTGGGCCCGAAAGATGTGACAATGAAAAGCACAGAGTCGTCCTGTATGATGTAGGGCGGGAGCCACGGGAATGGTACCAAAGTCCTCTTATTAATGTCTACTACGGTGGCGTTATTGATGAAGAAACATGGGAGCGGGACTGGACATAATGCGCTAGGGAACTATGGAAAGGATCCATTACGGTACGGATGTTGAGAAGGGGGTGTAAAAAGGTTGAACAGCGTTCAAGATGCTCGTGATACGCTTTCGATCGGTACGGACATGGGTGGCACAAACTTGCTCGTGTTTCTTTCAAGGTTGTGCCTTGTTGGTATTATATTTTTCTCCTCCAGAAAGATGCCAACGAAACCCACCCTAGGGCCTTAATAAAACTTTTGAAGATGTCATCTCCTCTTTTCCCACAGAATTCAATTTGCTCACCTATCAGTGTCTGTGCTAGATTGCTTTGCTAGGATTAGGCTCCGGAAGCTCTTCAAGCCATTTAGCGTAATAATTGGTCTCTCCTAGACCATTTTCACTGACGTCTTCCGGGATTGTGATACCCTTGGCACGATAAAGTTTCCCGACTGTTGGTATTGGCGCGCCTTCTAACAATTTGGCGTACACAGGAAATCGTGCATCACGATCAACCTCAAGATACGTGACTAAGACGGACTCGAACAAAGGCTTGATGCAAGCATAGGTGACGCGGCCCTCAAACTTCCAGCAGATGCCAGTCTTCAGACTAGCAGGTTCCGGATTCCTCGCCAGTTCGATGCTCTTGATGTCGTGGATGCTGCTGTAGAGACCGGGACTGCAGAACTTGCCGACGACTTTATACATCTTATAAAGCATGTCTGGCAACTCCTCGTACAAGGGCGCAGTAGCTGAAGAGATGAAGTGGCATTTGATGGTTTCGGTCCGGGGAAAGCCACATGGCAGTATTGTGAAAGTCATCAGCCCGTCTTCGCCTTCGTCGGCCCAACATTGCTCTACTCTGACGATGGTGCCGGTGAACATTATCGTGGTCGGCAGTGAGCCTCCTATGTTGACTTGCTCAAACTCAGGGCCCACGTTCTGTGCGATTACCCTGTCCCATTTTGTGATATTTCAAAAGTTCCCGTGATCATCTTGTCCCTCTACCATGAGAGCGTCCGCGATGTCATGGGGATGAATCCCCCTCTTCCGCATGGCTTCGCGCAGGGAACTAGACTGCGAGTTGAGAAAGTCGTTCGATAAAGCTCTTAAGCCATCGGCTAGGTCGATCCTTGTTTCCATCATGTCTTCATTGATTAGACACCAGAGCAAATAGCTGGGGCTGGTGTCTGCGACTTGTTTGATGGTCTGGCTGCAATGCTTTCCGAAGTCGAACTCGTACACTTCGTCTGATGTGTTTGCTTCACAGGCTTGACCTGCATGTTCCAGGGAAGACTGCGATACGGTAGGTGACGCAGGTATAATGGTAATCACCGTGACACGTTCAGGGATCCTTGCAGCACACGCTCGGGCCACGTCAGCCCCCACTTTCAAACGGCTGTCACCGCCGTGCGCATGCGAGGACGACTAGTCTCACGCTCCGCATGCGACCCTCCCGAGGTCAAATCGTGTCGCGGTAGTGTCTCCAAGTATTGACCAAAAGTTCCTTGTCGACCTCGTCTCCCATTTGCTTTCTTCAGGGCGCATCACTGTTGGTGGTTTAGCAACGCGTCGTGCAGGTGCTCTACATCGCCGACGCGTTGCGCGTAACTGCGAGCCGCGTACCCTTACTTAAGTTGCGGCAAAATTTCCTATGCATACCGTGTTTTGCGATCGAGATCCCCTCGCCTGTAGCGCTTGACTATTTCCTCTCCAGGTCCGAACTCGACTTTGCAAAATTCTCCTCTTGCCTTTCTGCGATCTCGTATTCAAGCGAACGAGTTCTTTTGATACCCACGATGAGCTCCGGCGTCAAGCGACAGCGGCAACCAGCCGTATCCTCCAATGCCGAGTCCTCCAAGAAGCGACGTACCCAGACGCGCGCAGCACCCAAGAGCCGTGGTCCCTACCGTTTCACCTTTGGCAAATACAAAGGCAAAACCATACAAGAAGTACACGATGAAGACTTTGGTTATATCGAAGACTTCATCGTCTTCGAGGGTATGATGGGTGGAAACGATATACTCAAGAAAAATCCTGCCCTTAGAACTGGTCTGCGCGACCTACCGAAATCCTGGTTGGAACAAGACTCAAGCCTAGAACGACTTCTGGACAACGACCAGCCAGGTGGCCCGAGTATATACGAGTACGAAGCCATGGTTCCGAATCAAGGCATGATGAAGATGAACGAACAGAGTAGTAGCTGCAAGTTCTGAGAAGCGACCGATCGGGCCGTTATCACCGCGTCTCATCAAAACGCACCTACTGTCAAACTTGAAGACTTCGCAGAGGCGCTGGACGATTCTCATTTCACCAAGAGATTAAGTCCGATGCATATAGCGTTCACTGCTACGGTCATACGCGTCGAGCGAAACTTTACAGACTTCGGAGTAGGAGGCTCGGACTTCGATCCTTTTGAGATACTGCCATGTGGTTGGCCCTGGGAATCCCCTCTGAGCACTGAAGTCAACGTTGTAATTACCGGTCAGGACACGGTGTGGGCAGAGAATCTGAAGCCTCTGGTATACGGGCACTATCGCTTCAGTGGAAGTCTTGGTACCGGGTCTTCCCCTCCCATGGGCTGGCCTAAGAGTCTCGACGTTCTCAAGGATCCGGAGACTGTCGAACCGAGCAGCGGGTACTGCTTTCGAATTGCTGGTAAGGTTAAGGAGGTGAATGGTAGGAGTGTCAAAGTGAGCGTCAAGAGGGAGAAGACTCGTTATGCGAATGGCTGGGAGAAGGATGTCAGTGTGGATCTTTCGGAAGGTGTTCAGGAGCCTGAAGTTGACGCGTCATATGTGTTCAAGGGTCATCTCGAGCCGTTCACCAAGGTGTTTAAGGATATCAAGTTCATCGCAGAGACTTGTAATAAGACCGGAGAAACCCAGTCTTAAATGTAGCTTCAAAAGCGTCACAGCAAATGCATTCAGCCGAACGCAGAAGTGGCTTGTGACCGCATTTGCGGTGCAATACTAATTTCATTTTTGCACAATATCTAGTCTCTACATTATAACAATCTGCTTCACCTTCCTCTCCTCCTGAACTTCCATGCCATCTCGTTTGATGCTTAGACGGCAGAACGGTCAGGCCCTCCACTCCAACAGCAACTTTTCCTCTTCGCCAAAATCTCCATCTTTCTCAACAATACCCAGATCCTCCAGCTCGCGCTTAAAATTCTTGGGTTTGTACTCCTTCCTTTCCAACTCTGCGACTTGCTTAGCCAGTGCATTGCGATCGTCTCTCATCTCTGCAAAGAGCAGAAACCAGGGGGTTTCGGGGCTGAGTCCCTCACACTGCAGCCGGCTTCCTTTCCCAGCCCCCGTTCCACATCTGAGAGTTGTCGTTCGCCAAGTCCACCGACATGTCGTGCATTTCCAGTATTTCCACTTCTTGGGCCGGTCACATGTGGTACATTTTTGGTCGTGAGGCCCCATGTGAATCGTCCCTACTTCATCTTCTTTAAATAGGGCTGGACAGTCGACACAATCGAAAGCTTCATCTTCTAAGATCGGGTCTCCGATATTGGATCTCGGTGGCTGTGGCGATCGATATCTCTGTTGTAAGGGAGGTGTATGATCTTCGAACGAGGGCGGTGAATATCTGTATCGTGGGGACGTTGAATACATTTCTTGTGAACGCGTCCAGCTTGCTTCTCGTGAAGGGGAGGAACATCTCCCTTGTGGAGGCGGTAGACATGACCGCAACCGTCTTGGTCTTTCGGTCGAGCGACCCTCCTGATATTCTGGTCCTCTGCCGCGGGCCATTGAAAGAGTAAATTGCGTGATACCAAATGAGGATGTTGTATCAATGATCTTAGTGCGGTGGATGTGTGTAGAATATCAATCAGAAGACCAATCCGGCAGACAATTTATATTATCAATACGTGTCAACGAAGCTGTCACGACAGAAAGCAAGGGAGTGAGACACGTCTGTGGCGAAGGCTGACTCTTTTACTGACTCCAGACGAGGACTCAATGACTCTGAGTCAGTAAAGTTACGTTGAACAAAACCATTCCACCGTGACCTCTTGGCGTTTCCTGTCACGAAGAGGAAGTCTGGAGACTCTGCTCTGTTTGCATGTCAGTACGGCATGACGCAGTGGAAATAAACTAATCATCATGAAATCGAGCGCCTTATAAAGTCGATGGTTACAGGGAGGTGGAGGCACCGCTGAACTCCCTCGTCTGTCCTTACGCAGTCCATCCAATGCCGCAAACCCAACGATTCTGACGCCACAGAAATTATCATGTACCATACACTAAGAATAGATCTTCCTTTCCCAGCTCTTAGACAGTACCCGCAATACTCAAGTCCCGAATCTCTTGCAGCACCTCCTCCACCCGCGCATCCAGCTCGCCCTGTGCATACTGATCTCTTGTGTTCGCATCCAGATACTGCTGCACTTGCGCCATTCTTGAGTACGCTTCCGCACAAAACCTCAACTGGATCTTGACCAGCGCCTCGAAACTGGGGTCTAGGTATGGTACTCGCAGGTCGATGAGTTGGGGCAGCTCAGTTGTGAGGGTGTCGTTGAGTTGATCGTACGCGGCCTTGGCGAGTTGTTCGTCCTTTTCAGCACGGGGTAGCTTGGTGACATCCTTGTCAGGCTTGTCGGTGAGCTTCCGGACCTGCGCGCGCATGCGATCGTAGTCCATTTGCTTGTGTTCGCGCTTTGTGATGCAGGCGTTGATGTCGGGGAAGTAAGAGCAGAATCGCTGGATGGGGTCTAGGACGGTTGTTCGGTAGGGGCCGTCGAGGGCTTTTATCGTCTCGGCGTCTAGGTCGGTAACGGCTTGCTTGTAGGAGCGCGATACGCCGTCTTTGGTGCCTGCGTCGCCGTAGAAGGCGTCGATGGTTTCGGCGATGCGCATTTGTGAGGCGGTCATGGCGCGCAGAGAGTCGAGGTAGCCCTTTGCTTCCTTTTGTAGCTTGTTCGCGGCGGTCTCCATAGTACGGTACCGACTGGCCTCATGTTAGCTGTTGTACGACGGTGGGATGCCTTATTCTTGTATGAAGAAGGTGTCTGGTATGCGGGAGAGCGTACCGCTGCTCAGTCTCGAAGTCGCGGTCATTTGTGCGCTCGACTTGGCCAGTCTTCATAAGAACCTGCGTCGTCGCGCGATTGACGCCTTTCTTGAACCCTGCGTCTGGTGAGCCGGCGGCTTCCTGGATCGTCGCCGAGGGGCTCCTTACCGGTCCAGGACATGATTGCGCTGTAGTCCCTCTAGTTCCAGGCGATGATGTGTGTGGTAAGGTGTGTGAGGCTTGGGATCGTGGGTGGCAGTCGTGGTGTTGTGGGGAGAGTAGCGTGAATGGAGAAGGAGGCCGTGGTTGGGCGCAGTCGAGTGGTTGTTGGCGGGCGGCAGTGCCACAATGACGACGCTACAAGACCCCGGCCGCTTTCTGGTGGCTGAGCAACCGCGATTCCGATTTTGATACAACGACCTGACTTCAATGTTTTCACTTCGACCGCTGCAGCGTGCAGCGCCCTCACCTTTTCGTGTATGCTCAGGCTGCCTGCGCAAGTACTCCATCGCCTCGCCAGCGAGACAGAATGCCGGTAAGAACCAGAAGCAGGTGATATTCTCGGGGATCCAGCCCACCGGCGTACCGCATCTTGGAAACTATCTCGGCGCACTGCGGCAATGGGTCAAACTGCAAGACGAGGCATCTCCGGATACAACGCTTCTCTTCTCAATAGTTGATTTGCACGCGATTACGATAAAACAAGATCCAAGCGAATTGGCAAGATGGCGGAAAGAGATGCTGGCTAGTCTGCTGGCAGTAGGACTTGATCCAAAGAGATGCATCATCTTTGCGCAAAGTAGCGTGAAGCAGCATGCAGAGTTGATGTGGATCCTGTGTTGTGGTGCAAGCATGGGCTATTTGGGACGAATGACCCAGTGGAAGGTATACAACCGCTGAAGTAGACCTAGGAAGGCACGATGTTAACCTTGTCTTAGAGCAAGCTCTCCCTCCCATCCAATGCATCTCCTCTCGACCCCTCCAACAACAAGGATGCCCTCAAACTCGGCCTCTTTTCGTACCCGGTCCTACAAGCCGCCGATATCCTCCTCTACAACACGACCCACGTCCCAGTCGGTGAAGACCAAGCGCAGCATCTCGAGTTCACGCGCGAGCTGGCCAGTGGCTTTAACCACGTCTACTCGGAGTCACAGCCCCTGTTGACTGTTCCACAAACACTTCTGAGTCCTGCAAAACGAGTCATGAGTCTGACTGAGCCAACAAAAAAGATGAGCAAGAGCGACCCGAAACCAAAGAGTCGTATCCTGATAACAGACTCAAGAGAGGAAATACATGCCAAATTGAAGACGGCATTGACAGACTCCATCGAGGGAGTGAGTTATGACCGCGAAACCAGACCGGGTGTGTCAAACCTTGTAGACCTAATGTATCATTTTGATGAGTCGCTTGCTGCGTCACCGGAAGATCTGGCGAATGACTTGACGACCCTAAGCATGCGGGCTTTGAAAGAGAGGGTCGCTGATACCGTGGATTCGGGCATCAGCGATATAAGAGAATGTTATCAGGAATTGATGAGTGGAGATCAGAAGGAGCTTATAGGACATGCAGAGGAAGGAGCGCAAAGAGCAGAGGAAATCGCCGAGAGTACTATGGAGAGAGTCAGAAACGCTATGGGCATTGGGTGGTGAGCCATGGAGTATTCAGTCCATGAAATAATTGTCAGACTGGAGAGTCCAGTGTATGCTACGATGTCTTCAGAGTGTGACACAACCCACGCAC
Source organism: Alternaria arbusti (assembly GCF_024043155.1). Lineage (NCBI taxonomy): Eukaryota > Fungi > Ascomycota > Dothideomycetes > Pleosporales > Pleosporaceae > Alternaria > Alternaria arbusti. The sequence goes on along the minus strand of NW_026249951.1, from coordinate 105,634 downwards.
CGTCTTCCAGAAGCCTGAGCATGTCATAATGGTCACTGTACAACATCCCACGGACCAATACATCTTCGAGTCATCGCTAGTATATATGTCCAACAACGACTTCTTCTTCAATTCTACACACCTCTGAGTTCTCACTGCACTCTGCAGATACCATCATCTCCAAGATCCACCTCAGACACCAAACACGCGATCGCTTCCCGGTATTTACATCTGTCCTTCCAAAGGGCGGTCCGCCTATACTGACTCTGCTTCCGGGGGCTACGCAATCACATCCTCAAACGCGACGTGAAGATGGCAGAAGAGAAGTCATCCCCATCGAATGCTAGACCCGAACTCAAACCATCCAACGTGAAGACCACCATCAACAACGTCGATCTTCTCAAACTCTGGATAAAGAGTGCCGAAACGCCAGACAAACACCTCACAGAAGTCCTTCACGCAAAAGGCTGGACTATCGGATCAAGCGATAACGATGAAACATGGGATTGCGAAATTTGCAGAAGAACGTCTTCTAGAAACGACGCCGTGTGTGCAGGAAGCGATTGCAAGGGTGTCAATCCGCATAGCTTCATGGATCATATAAACAGATCCGGAATTGACATCAGTCCCAAGGGGTTGGCAAGAGTAGCGGAGGAGGTCAGTGGCGAGAAACAGAATTTCGCGACATATGTAAAGCGGAATTAGGGGTTGATTAATGTTTATCTTGTCTTCCGGCAGAAGACTGGAAAGAAATGACCCTGACGAATATATCTGGGAACGCACTCCCTCAAAGACATCACTCAAGGCTTTTGGAGAAAATCATGTGTATATAATTCATGCATTCCCTAGTCTACGGGCATTCACATGCAGCCACTGCGCCGCCAATTGCAAGCCCAAAGTAGCCATGCCACGCATGATGAAAAGATGATTCAAGAACTCCGTTCCTATGCAGTGTAGATGCCATCCTAACCGTGACCGAACCCTAGGCGTGAAAGCCCGTTGCAGGCGTGACGCCATGAATACCATGCCGAAACCGAACGCCGCGCTTATGATGAAGACGTGGAAGAAAACCGAGGAATGGAAAGTTGGGCAAGGGGGTGAGAGGGCGATGCGCAGTTCCTAGTGCGCGAGTGTCCACCATATTGTTGGACGGGGGTGAGGGGGAAATGGAGTAGGGGCTGCCGAATCGCATGATGACGAAGAGAGGAGTGTTGAGGTAGGTGATACTGCCGGTGAAGGGACAAGGATGAGGGTGTCAGAACCCGAATCCTCTTCAGACGCTGGGGACCCACCCCTAAGTAGCCCTGGCATGCGGATGTGAGACATTCGCATGATGAGGGGCTCAGAGTGGCAGTCCATGGGCAACGTCTAGCGCTTCATGGGGGTGTCGGCGTCTTCGTCGTCTTCCGCATCATCGTCATCGCCCTCGAAGTCGGAATCCATTTCTTGATCCTCGTCCGGGTCGCTCTCGCTGCCACCAAAGTCCAAGCTCTCAGCATCGCTGTCTTCCCAGCTCATGTCAAACTCGCCCTCGTCCTTCTCTTTCTTCCACGCGGTCTCATGTGTTGGCATGACAAAGTCCGTGGGGATGTCCGCCTTTGACAGCTCGAGATCCTTCTTGACCATCTCTTTGTACTGCTCCGGCTTGTTGCGCAGCATGACTCCCGCGTCGACGTTAGCGGGCGAGGAAACCTCGGCATCGTCCAGCAGAGAGAGGATGGATATCAGGACCGTCTCGACACGCTGCACGGGTGACCAGCGCTCGGCGGCAGTCTCGCCGGACATCTCGTCATCGCCGGGTGGGTGGAGGATGGAGATACATAGGCGGCCGTCGGGGTAAATGTTGGGGTGGTAGAGCGGGCGGATGAACTTGAAATCTGGTAAACCGTTAGCTCCTGCCCTGCGCTTCGCGACTCCTTCCATCCCTGGATCCGCGTGTTGGCAGTGACGTACCTGGCGGGCTATGCGGGTAGTTGCGAGGGAAGGTCATCTTGGCCTTAAAGTAGCCGCCGTAGTACATGGACTCTTCGTTCATGACTATCAGGGCGACACTCCACTCAAAGACGTTCTCGTTGATGAGCTGTGACGTGGTTAGCTCGGTGCTCCTGCATCGCCACTAGGACTGTGACTCTGGAGAATGTCACCAAGACGCACCTCGATGTTTGTCCACTTCTCCTTGCTGAGCTGCTTGAACTCATTCATGAGAATCCGCTGCGCCATTTCCGCCATGTTGCCTTCTCGGTCCGGGGTCGTTGCTGAAGCGTGTAGTGTTCGTGGGGGTGCAGGAACAGTACTGTGTTCGCCGAGGCGGTCGGTTGGGTGTTGTCTACGTGTAAAAGTGAGAGTGTGGGTAGAGAGAACGTCCTGGTGGTTTGTGCAAGGAGTGAGAGAGCGGCGGAAGGGCGAGAGTTTGTACTTAAGGGAGTCGGTCGGCTGAGGCGCTGCATGATCGAATGCTCTCGCCGAAACAAGGATCACTTAGTCCGCCCCTCGGCAGGAGCCTAAGTCACCGCTTCCGAACTCGCGGACAACGAGTGGAACCTTCCTTACTTGGTCCTCATGACTGCAGGGGCTCACCGTCACCACGTTTCTTTCATCGTCGGCACAGTTGCTGTTCGGCGCCTTGGATGCCGCGCATTCTGGCTTTGGCAGTGTTCCTTCCGACCTCGGAACGAATAGGAACGGTACGGAATGTCACCTTGGATGCGTCCCAAGGTTGGCCGCTCGCGTGATAGCACAGAGTTGCGGCTTATCTACGCTTCCATCTATCATCGCGTCTCTGGATGTCATGTGAGCGTATGAGCAAGGTAGTATAAACACGCGCTACCATTGCATGCCGTTTCATGTGATGTCATCATGGGCACTATCGGCACCTGAAACAACCCTGTAAAGCATTCTTTTGCTTTGTCGATTCGTGTACGCCAATCCCTAGCTTCATGGCTCATTGTACAGGGTATGCGCGCCTTCTTTTTCGGCTTGTGTGGTTTGCTTCTTACTACCTTCTACCGAAAGCCACACGTAGTTGTCGATCTGTGAGATCATCACATACGTATCTAATTCCATACTCAGGCGATGTGCTGGCAGCAAAGTGCTTTGCGACGAGAACAATACTTTTCTAATCTAGAGTATATCTAATGCCGACATGATCATGTATGACGTGACCCCGAATTATGACAACCTCCGGTACACCAGCGCTGGCGTTAATACATGTACTGAATGAAAAACCACGATACTGAACATAAGAGAAACAAAGACAGACAGTGTCCAACTGACAAAACAGAGAATTACCAACCAACAAATTCAATCAAATGTAACGCATCCTCTTAGCAACCCCCAAGCAGACAGCAACGAAAAGGACAATAACACCAATAATGCCAAAGAACCATCCGAGGCTGCCATCCTGACCAGGAACCTTCACGTTCATACCAAATAGACCGCAAATCAAGTTGAGCGGAACGAGAATGGTAGCGATGACCGTAACCTTCTGAAGCGTAGCGTTGCTGTCGTTGCCTTGAATGACTTGATCAACCGAGATTTGCGCAAGGTAGTTGGAGTGTGCGCGGCTGAGCATCTTCTCGAAATGAGCCAAGTTGGACATCATAGTGACGACGTGATCCTGGATATCGCTGAGGTACATGCCCACGTCACCCCGAGGAGCAACGCTGTACGACTCGTTGCAACGCTTGGCGAATCCCTTGATGACATCTGCCTTGCCGCCCAAGAGACGCAGAAGCTGCATGACGCGCTTGCGGCAGTCGCCGATCGATCGAAGAATGGCGCGAGAATCTTCAATGCGCGCAGTGAAGACCTGATCCTCAATCGCATCTGCCTCATCTTCGATGCCCCGAATGACAGGTGCAAAACTGTCGACAATGTCGTCGATGAGGGCGTAGCAGATCCAGTCAGCGTTGAGGTTGATGTAGTCGCGAAGACGGCTGATACGCTTGCGCACAGAAAACGTGTGTGGGCTCTCGCAGAAAGTGAAAGTTAGGATGCCCTCCTTGAATACGACAGCATAGAAGTTGACAGGCTCCAAGTATTCCTCCGATTCCTTGTCGGCTTGGAAGAAGGAACGGAAAGAAACGAAGTAATATTGATGGAACAGCTCCACCTTTTCGCGCGGCTCCTGGACGCAGATATCCTCACGGGTGAGAGGGTGCACGCCGAAAGCCTTGGAGATGGCGAAGACTTCCTCTTCTGTAGGGTTGACCATGTCGAGCCACCAGACGCCACCGTCTGATGGGGTGTCAAACAGATCGCGGAAGCGTTCGCCGGGCATAAGCAGGCCGCCCAGTTCGGCAGCATGGATCGTGTCGTCCAACTCAGACGAGAAGAACGTCCAGCGGTTGAGCTTCACTTCTGGCGCCGGCTTCTCCGCGAATACGTGTGACAGACCTTCCTCGGCAAGCTTCTCTTGGATCGCAGGGTCCGCATTCTTAAGGCTCAAAGCGTCGCTGTCTGTCTTGGGTGTTCCTGACTGGCTGGACTTGGGGCGGAGATCGGAGAAGACCTTGGGCTTTGTGGAAAGGTTGGAAGCGGTGCTCGCCTTGTGTCGCAGAGGCTGGCCGATGGGCGTCTTCTCTTGAGCCTCTGCGACAAACTCCTCCAACTCTTCGTAGTCGAACCTAGTAGTCTTGCCAGTATCCTCGGCCACAGGGAAGCACACATCCTCCTCGGCAGAGCTGTGCGCAGATGCAACTTCAACGTTGTGCAGCTCATCAGGACGCTCGTCGCTGATTGTCGGACGGCGTGCAGTGCCGCGAGAAAGCGTTCTGTTCAACCCCAGCTCGAGCTCGGAACCAGCATGGCTCTGGAGGGTGTTGGCACGGTCGCGGCGCCTAGGGCCGGCGAATGCGTCGACAGAGTTGGGAGGGGAGACGGAGCGCGAAGTGGTCGACGATGCCCTGCTCCTAGTCAGGCGCTCGACTGCCGGGTCGCGCGGGCGCCGGAATGTCTCTCGACGGGCCTGTGGGCTGTGCGCCAGAGAACCGCGGCGGATGTAGGCATCGGGAGCCAAGTGTTGGTCATCGTCTACGACGGCGCTTTCGAAATCGCGCCGAGTGATGTCTGCCTCGAGGGCCTCGTTGACTTGGAGGAGTATGTTGGGTCGGTCTTGGCCCTGGACGCTTGCGAAAGTTGGTCGGCGCGACCTAGGGGGTGAGGTGGCATCGGCTCGTGGGAGCGATACGGGCTGGTGGCGGTGGTCGTCAAGGTCAGACACCGGGGTGCTGAACCTCGTCTGGTTCTCGGATCTCGGAGTGTCAGTCATATTGGCGACTCAGGCGGCGATGAGTAGGACTCCGAATCAAATGTCGTATGCTTTGGTTAAGCCAGGTTGTTGGTGGATTCAGCGACTTCTTGCAGCGCAAGAACCACAGAAGCGGGCGAGTCGCTTGTGAGCGCTCACCTCTAGGGCGCGCTCAACTTGACGATGGCTTCGCGTAGGGTGGTCCCCTACACTAAGCCGATGGGAGACAGAGTCCGGTAGCCAGACTTCCACACCCTGTGGGAATAGGAAGAAATGTAGAGACGGTGATGCAGTAGCGAATGAATGTGTTTGCTGTTAGGGCGAGTTATGGTGGCTTGTGGTCGCCTCCGTATACCCAGGCCTTTGTGCCGAGCAAGGGGCGGATGAAGGAAAGCTTGTCGAGGTAGAGTCCCGCCAACTTGGTGGTTTGTATGTATATGGACGCCGTAGCGTCAGAAGGTGCGGTGTAAGGGGACGGTTGCAAAAACAAAGACCCCTTGAGCGATCAGTCGCGGTGGTGGATGGCGGTCCACGGAGATAAGAGCCGGATAGGTGGAGGGTGCGCGATCGCGACTGCTGGCAGTTGGTATCGTGAGGCGGTGGAAAGTCGATGGGAAGTGCGGTGGGTGGAAGTCCAGGGGACGGTGGGAGTGTTGTTGAAGGGACGGTGCGGGACTCAAATACGGCGATTGAGCGATGGGTCAAGGAAAAAGCTTGTGCAGCGACGGAACCTACTGGCCCGTTCTGATTGGGCAGACGCGCTCAGAGAACGACAAACGGTCATGCATGTGACTGATCGAGAACTCAGCCGCTGTGGAGAGAGCGAGTGAAAGTGGTGCCGCACATTCCGCGGCCTAACTGACCAAGGTTCTTGTCGCACCTGGATGGCGAACCAGGTACCAAATGCTGTTGTTGCGTCAGTGTTGGGCGTAAATCAAGAGGCGTCGTTAGTGATGGCTAGTGCGGCTGCGGACCCCTGCCTTCTAGATGTCCCGGCTCGTGGTAATGCCACCTCTCCGAGACAGTTAGGCCCGTTAGACGTTCAGTAGAGTTCCAAGTGACATCCGTTCCCGATCTTCACCAACCTAGCCTTCAAATACAACGATCACGACTCGGACATCCAGCATACCCCATCACCATGGCCGACCAGCTTCTGGAGCAGGTGCGCGACGCGGTCGAGGGCCAGATTGTATGCGACAGCGACGCCGCTACCTAACTTGATGCATGTGCTAACACGACCAGGACTTTGAGGGTCAGCGGCTTGCAGAGATGCTGAGCACTGTCCTGCTTGGTGCGGCTGGCGTATGTGTCCTCACCCGCCTGATACACTTCAACAAGCTGACAATACAGATCATCGCATTCATCGTTGGCTTCCTGCAGCAAGACATCCGAATGGCACTCTACATTGGCCTCGCCGGCTCCGCGCTCACATTCCTGGTTGTCGTACCCCCGTGGCCTTTCTACAACAAGAACCCCGAGGACTGGCTCCCGCCGCACAACGCGACATCACAGTACAACATCGACGTAGACGGGCAGAAAGTCGGATAGTCGCGCTGGGACACGGAAGGGAGTCGCATGGTCAGGACACTTCACGATCGTAATGGAATCTGATTCGACGATGATGACCGCCTACGCTGCTACTTCTTCATGCTCTCATAGCCCTTTTATGAAGGCCTTACTAACGCCGGACGTCCGAATGAAACCAAGACCCATGTTTGTCCCTGCTGAAACCAATCTCTCCACGGCTTTGCGAGCGTCTATCGGCCGTACTTTTGGAACTCCCAGTCTCGGTTGTCTAACGGGCAGACTTGTCTGGTCTTGAGCCATCGTGAAATGCAGTGGAAGTGGAAGGCGTGCTGTCATGTGTCAGTACGGGTCAGTGCAGTGTCATGATAGAGCATACGTTGCAGATGCCCCAGGCGACTGTGCATTCTTCGCTGGTGGCGGAGGCTTGGTTGGCCTGGCACTCGATGCACAGGTCCATGATGTGGTTACGGCAAATGGCGCAGTTGTCGACGACGATATCCCAAGCCCAGAGAGCAACGGCGTTCCACTGCGTCACGTTAGCTTCAATCTCTAAGTCCTGCCCTCTGTCGTGTGATGCCGACCTTCTTGACCTCGAAACGTTTCTTGTCGCCCTCTGCAGCACTGGCCTTGCCGGTCTTGGTCTTCGCCGGGGGCGCGTCTGCCATGTCGACATCCGCCATGATTATGTGATGTATCGGGGTGGTGGGGTGCGCGGGGAGTTGGTTGGAGTGGAAGCTGCTGGGGTTGACGCAGCGCGGTGGTAGGCGGTGTACGGGGGTTGCAGTTGAAAGGGAACAACGTGCAGCTCGCGGAATTATATGGTGGTGGCAAAGTTTTGTTGCAGCGCTGCCACTGTGTTTGTAGGTGAAGGCGCAGTGTGCAGGCGTCAGGCTCCAGCTACGAGCTCCCGAATGCCAAGGCCAGGCCCTGTGTACCAACCTTGGGACGAGGTGCCAGGTGAAAGGGAATGCACATTCTTTCGCTAAGCGTCCAAATACCCTCCGGACGAGCAAACGCCAAAATGCCACCGCTCCTCGCGATTCAAAGACGGGCGCCCGACAGCCTCCCGCTTCCATCATACCCAACCCGACCTCTCAGCCCTACGCCGCCGCAACCGTCAGTGCGCCTTGCCGAGATCAGCCTCGTTGGATCACAGCCACCTCCGCGCCGTTCACCGTCGATGCGACCGACTCTGCTCACAACACCCTCACTCTTCGCCCTATCTCACCCAACGGCGCGTGCCTATCTATACCCCGCGAATCTGGATATGATCACTTCAACATCTAACCCTTGCACATTCCCACCTTATCAGACAAAGACACAGACCGCGTCATCGCGCATCCAACCCACTACCTCATCACGAACCAAGAGCGTCCGCCTGCGCCCTACCAGATAACCCACCCCCATCACAATACAACAACTCCACAGACAACGCTTCACATGTCGACAGTACAGACGACGGCCTCTCCACGCGCTCCCCGGGGCAAGCCGCAGAGCCCAGCTCAGGCAGCGCACACCAACGCTGGCCGGCAGTCGCAACGCAAACCACGAGGCAACCGCGCGCACAATGGCTACAACCAGAACCAACACAATGCGGCAGGAGCGTCCCCGAGTAAGATGCCTGCTGAGCTCGCCCACGCGGAAGGTGCGTCCCACTCAGGTGAGGACGCGCACATGCCCTCTGGACCGCGCAACATGAGGAAGCCTAACCAGTCCCATCCCTCCATCGACCGCGTCTTCTCTCCTTCTGAGTCAGAGCCTGTTTCGATCAATCCGTCTGCTACGCCGGCCAAGATTCAGGCCGCCTATGCCGGCCCGACCTTTCATGCTTCTCCGGCTCCTTCTGCTCTGCCTATACCTAAGTTTCTTTCTCGTTCTGTGCCGGCCAAGACACGTGCTGGTCCACCAACACCTCCGCCCGAAGATAGTTCTGATTCTGCTTCTCCAAGTCCTTCTGCTTCTCCTTCCCGCGCCCCGGTGGCCGTTCCTCCTCGTAATGAACAATCTCCATTGGACCTGCTTTTCAAGGCGGATGCAGCTGAGAGAGCCAAGGGCAACCATGGACGCCCAGCCTCCCACGGACCTTTCAACCCAATGGACACTTCCAGGCCACAGCATTTGAAGCATGATTCGTCACACTCGGTGAATGGCGTCTTTCCCATAGAGCTTGACGGGGAAAGCAAGCACGCACACATGTCTCCCCCACCAGCAGCCTCGCCCGCCTCGCATCGCTCCGTTACAGATCCCACCAAGATTCCACAGCTCAAGGATATGCAACAGCAGGGCAACGGCAACGATGTTATGAACGACCTACTGAATCGTCTCTCAATGTCACAGAAGAAGCCCTCGGCAACACCGCCTCGACCGGATGCGCAGGGTCCACAAGGATTCATGATAGGTCAGACACCATCACCTTTCCATGACGGTCGCCCTCCCCAAAACCCCTCTGGACCCACCACACCGCAGGCACCACCACCGAACCAAGACTCTGAATTTTTCTATGGCAACCGTAATCTTTCTCCTTTGTTCAAAGCCGCAAAGGGCGATTCTGCAAAGAAACGCAACTCTGGTCTTCGTACCGAGATCTCGGCTGAGTCTCCTATGGTCGGACCGGGCAACTTCCAGAGCTTTCCTTCTGTTCCTCCCACTCAGATGATGGACCCCAACGCCTTTTCCCGAGATCAGCCAGGCAACGGTAACGGAGGCTTTGCCAACGGGCCCCGTCCATCAGCACCCCATGTACAACCCTATCAACAAAGTCCAAACAACCGCAGGAAGACGCCTGGCCGACAGCCACACCAGCCTCGCCCCGACATTTACCAGAAACGAGGCAATATGGGTGGAACCGGAAATACGGCGGCTGATGCTCCTCCAGCATCTGCTCCGAAGGCCCCTACCAGCATGATGTCGTTTGTACCTTCGTCAGTCGCTGCTAAACAACGCAAGACCTCGGCCCCTGCTGCCACTGCTGGCGCCTCACCCATGAAAACCGCCACCCCTTCCAATACGTTGTCTCTGGAGCAGGATCTCAAACGCTTGCTCAATCTCAGCCCGACTGGCGAGTCCAGCGTCAGGTAGTCGTTGTTTCTACGAGACCTGCCATGTTTGGGCATGGTTTGGGCTCACTACATTCGCTTGTTTATATGGATTTTCTATTTGTTCCATGTTTATGGTTCATGATTGTATTGTCACTTCATTTGGAGTTTATGGCGTTATCAACGGCTGGTGGCCATCTTTTTCGTGGAAGTAGTGAGCATTGACGGGCATGTCGTCTCAGGTTCTTTGGTCCAGCGCAAGCGTTTCTTTTGTCACTGTTCATGAATGGATGCATGGACATGGGATTTGAAGAGCTGGAAATCAGGCGTTTTCTTGCACCATGTTTCACGTTCTGGTGCATCGGCACTTTAGGGAATGTCTCGACTGGCTATGAGAAGTGAGCTTCCTCCGACAACTCTGCTGTCCATGATCTGGATCCCGGCACGACTCAACTCGACTATCACTACATCACCACAAACCACAAGTAAAAATCAAGAAAAAAATATAAGGGCATGATGCTCGGCTTCAGTGTCTCCCTCGGGAGGCACGAAGTTTTCATGTCCAAACATGATTTCCGTTCGGCACGACTTTGTGATGGTGAGCTGCTTCCCTATATTGTTCTTCGCTTGACTTTGATTTCCACGTCATCTGTTCTGTTTGAAGAGAAGTATATGACCCAGACAAGAGCATGGGGTGGCATACTAACTGTTGGGCGAGCGAGGGTTCTCCCTGCCTCCGGCTCATCACGGGAGTGAACTCTCACTTTCACTATCCCATGTCACTAGCGGCACGTGCCAGTGCTGCTTGGCACTTGTCGCGATCTACCCTGAGTGAGCACTTCCAGTGGGCGCAGGTTCATTTTCCTGTTGTCTTCTCGCGCCTGTTTACGCACCACCAATCACACCCCCGCTCGATCGCTTTGATTATTCTTTGCAGGCAATCACGCGACCTTTGCAACACTTGCCCAACCTTACGTACTAACACAAAATCGAATTGTCACGATCGCCAACTGCCGCAACTGGTCAGGATGAAGAGTCTTCGGAGCAAAGGTAGGGTCTTATTCTCTCCCATAGGCAGCGTTGAGCCCGGGATGGATTTCACTCTCGCTCCACAACCGCAAAAGCCTTAGCGTTAACAAACAAATAGCGTCACTCTTCTTCAGAGATAGCCCAAGTCGTGATGAGAAGACCGCTATCGCCGACAGTTCGGACATCGACTTTGACGCCGGGATTCAGGACGTGGGTATGCGGAAAAAGCGTAAGTCACTGTCCCGCATGTAGGCGGAGACACACTAAAAACATGTGCAGCATCGCGATTCTTTGGACGCAAGAACGACAAGCTAAACAAGCCACTGCCTACTCTGCCTTCCAATCCCAACTCGTCCACGCCACTCTCCCCAGTCGCTACGCGTGTCACCCTAGGACAGCACGGCGATAGCTTCGAGAACCTACCCGAATACGAGGACTTGGAAGAGGAAGAGTATCAAACAAGCTCACCGGCACTTCCGTCAGCTTCGCGCAGCCTCTCCGCCACTCCAGAGCACAAACACGCTCGCGGTGGAGAGCCGCTTAGATCAAAGTCACGCCCCAACTTCGCATTGCTTAGAGAAAAAGGCATGTTTTCCGCTATTCATGCAAATGTCAAATCAGTGTTGACTCTTGTTCTAGGCTCTCGTCTCTTCGGCGGCAGCAAGAACAACGACTCCACGCAGTCACCAACGCCTCCGCCCGTTCCACAGATACCTACTAACGTCCCTCCCCCCAAAGCACGCCGTTCTGTCCTCACACCACTGTCTACAGCACGCGGATCACGCGCATCTCTCGTTAAGAATCAGAACCGCAGCGTCTCCATATCCCGCCCTCAGCTCATGGCCCAACTCTGCAGTCCACCCATCCCAGAAGACCACGTCACGGTACCCTTCGAAAAGCGTCCCGGGCCACCACCTCCGCGCCCTCCGCGCCCTGATAGTCTTGATGAGGAGACTCTAGCCTTCATGCGCGAAAGCGGCACACGTATGGTCCTTCCCTCCAGCAACCGCGGTAGCACCAGTACAGCGACAGCCTCGACGCCCCGCAGTCAGGCAAGTTCCATCGAAGCGCGTCTCGGGTTTCCCTCTGGTCACGGTACTCCTCGTACCTGCTCCATTGAGTCTCCTCTCGCAGCGCGCTTCACACCCGATCCCAATCAGGCCCTCCCTGTTCGTGACAGCAGTGGCGATCTGGTGTTAAGTCGCTTTAGCGAGTATGTTCGGTACCAGCAACAGCGTAGCCATGCGGGCGATGGTGTTGATGCTGAGGATAGGGAGGTTGGTCCTATTGAGCTGTGGGATCCTAGTAAAGAGGGTGATTGGACGCTGGAGAAGAGGATTAGTCAGGGTAGGGATGGGAGGCCCGGTGGTATGCTGTTTCGCGATAGGTGGGGTGGGTTCCATTTTGTTGCTGATATCTAGGTTCTGCGTGGATGTCAGTGGGATGCATGTCGTTGTTTCGATATGAAAAGTTTGTAGCTCTTGCTTTGCGCTGAGGGAAAGACGGGTAGTCGTGTTGCATCTTGGATGCATACATTGGCTAGTTATTGGGCAGGTAATATTGATGCCCAGCACTGACACCCTCACTTTGAACCATGTATTCGCCACTCTAGAATTGAGCTTCCAGCACGTGGCGCACCTTCCCTTATCGTCTCTCACCATGAAGCTCGTCCCCACACGTCACTCACCGTACGCGTTAGCGGCTCCGATACTTGAATCTTTATCGCGACCTACTCTCTCTCTCTCTTCATCCAACGCCAATTTGACCTCACTCGCACACACCTCATCTTCCACTTGCCTTCACTCTCAACAACTCCAACACTCCAGCGTTTCGCGTATGGTCGCCATGTCAGCTCCACCATTCCGCTTCCTCGATCTCCCGGCTGAGCTGCGCTGCATGGTCTACGAAGCCATCGATGTAGCGACAAGAAAAGAAAAGTACAACCCCATGAGAAAGTACGAGCCCCCCTACTTCCGCATGAAACGAGATGACGACTCTTCGAACGGCAATGGTAAACTTGTCCTGTACCGACGCGTACTGCCGATGTCAGTCCTGGCAACCTGTCGCCTCATCAATCAAGAAGCTTCACCTATCATTGCTCAGAAACTCCAGAAAATGGTGAAGGAGCCAGTGCGTTTTCGCATCGACTGGACAGCTGGCAATTGGATCCAGGATAACTTGCACTACTGCCTCACCACTTCACCTGAAGAAGCGCTCGCTGGTGCTAGATCTTCCGACGCCATGTGGCAATTCGTTTACACCTGCAGCTCGTATCTTGTGGAAATCGCTCGTTTACGCCCAGCCGACACTGTTTCTGCTGATGTCGAAGTCACCGTTGCGACATCCGGACTGGATCATCGCAGTATGGGGTGGGATCGGGAATGCATCTCAAATTTCGTTGAGTGTCTCTGCCAGGGCTTCTGCATTCGTTCAATGGGACGTTCTGGCGTCGATCTTCGTATCGATGCGATAATCAGCCCACAACCAGAGAAAGGTTTCCGGTTAGACAACTGGAGGATCGTTGCAGGACAGCCTTCAAGTTACGGGAATTACGTGGTCCACGATGTGTCTAAGGGCGAATGGGAAGAGCACGTACAGATGTTGAAGAAACTCTGATTCGGTACGTACAGGGTTCAGGAATCGAGGGAGACAATAGAGAAGCTCGTCATGGATGTAGGTCCACTACCTGTGCACGGAGGAGACATCGGATGGAGAACATGACGAGAGAGAACAAAAGCAAGCACATGGAAGACTCGAAAGTCATATTGAGAAAGTCGAGGTCATTACAAAACTTAGCAGAAAATCTACATAAAACACAGCTGAAATTTCACCGACCAAAGCGATAACACGTGTACTGTCTTCCCCCCACAAGAGCTTGCATATAGGCTGGTTGTGACGAAACAAATAGAGTGCACCTTTGACTCAGATTGCGGGCTGGTCCTGCTTCGGGCTGGTCATTGAGATGATACTGTGGTATAAGGTATGATTGCGATAGCTGTGACGTCAATGTTCTCGTATATTATGAGGTGGAGCTCTACGAGAAGGTGGAGCAAGCGGAAACGTCAGGTTGGATCGCGCAACATCGCCACGTTTGTACGCTTGGTTGGTTGGTTACTCAAGACGGTAGGTAGGTTGACCTGATATGGAGGAAGCCTAAGGTAGACAGGCCCCGCCTTAGATGAGGTGCACGAGCGCCTTTCGTATTAGACAAGGGCGACCCGTTTTGGAACTCAGGGTCTATGACCCAGTAGTCGTTTTGGGACTCAAACTGCGCTCATTTAACTTCCCAAAGGGACAGGGCGTTTTCTTCTATCGCCTTGTCCGGCACTCCAGAGGGATACTCGGGCCTTCTCAGCCTTGTGCTCGCCTTGCTACGGTGTCAAAGTGGAAATGAAGTGCATTTCGTATGCGGATGTGTCGCATTAGCTCACAATAAAGAGTCTGGCCTGGCGGTGTCTAACTCTTTTGGGGACAGATTTAGCGAGGCTGGATTGGTGGCTGCTCAGCCGCACCCATAGCGCGACCATCTAGAACCGAATTCGCTGGCACGAGACTTCACGATGTACTTACGCCGCATACCCCTTACGTTCGAGTACGAGATATGGCTGTTTTTCAGCTGTATTCCTTCACGTGGCGCTCGCGCAGACCGCGCGGTACCTTTATATAAGGACATCTTGTTAGGGTATCTCTTAGCTATCTCACGCTCCTTCTCTGTTTGTCGTATCGATTTATCGCTCATAGTTCGTAAACGAAATCTATATAATGCGTTCATCCTTGCATCTACTTGGCCTCGCCGGCTTCGCCCGCGCCCTCGTATCCGAACCACAGGCGGTCACGGACATTCCTGGTTACACCACCACTGCTCTAGGCAATGCCGCCATCCGAGCGCCTAACGACTGCAATGGCAAAGGCAGTTACATCAACGTCAAGACTTTTCCTGCTGATTCACTATTCGATGCACAACGCTGCGCTCAAGCCTGCAAAGAGGAGACGCAATTCAACCTGGACCACCTCAATGGCCGCGCCATCTGTCGGTTCTTCAACTCCTACCTAAGTTTGAAGAACGGAGAGCCAGTCGAACAGATCTGCGCGCTGTATACTCAGGCCTGGGATGCTTCGTATGCCGATGAGACTGGCCAATGGCGTGGTGACGACCACTACACCATCTCGAATTCCTACTCCTACGCCAGCAACACCGATGCGTTTGTCGCACCTATCTGCCCGTCCGACTTGAGCCAGCTGAGTACGCCTGAGAACCTCGACTTCTGTGCTAGCTACATCGGCTACGTTCCCCCTGTGGAAACTTCCAACATCGCCGCTACAGTCTCCACCCTTGCGCTCACCACCATTACCGAAGCCTCTACCTCTATACCACCTCCCGTGACCGTGACCAGCACCGTCATCTCCTCTGGAGAAACAACAATCATCGTGGCCACTGAGACTAGACTGGTGACCGAGACCGTCACAGCCGCTGCAAGGAAGCGAGCGCTGGAGACCCCAACCCTCGTCTCAAACTGGGCACCCGAAAAAATCTCAGCAGCATGCAGCAAAGTCGCGATCTTTACGAAGACTACTACCCTCACCACCGCCACGGAAACAGTCTACACGGCAACCGACGCTTTCACAACGACTCAGATTAGCGTTGCCCCTGCACCTACTACGACGCTTGTTATTACCTCTCCGCTCATCAATACCGTGAGTGCGACCTTGACCACTCTGGCAACTGTCACGTCCCGAGTCGCCGCACCGGCTCCTGTCTGTACGCCTTTGTGCTGCGCAAACATAGCCACCTGGTCTACGAACCCCACTGTCTGGGGCAACATCTGCGGATACTTCCCCTTGACAGGACCGATGGAATTGATAGGAGCACGATGCATTCCTAGGCCCGCTTCTGGTATGTATCTCTAATCTTTCACATCTAACGCTGGATTGAATCACCGACTAACAGATGGTTACAGGTGTATGTCCCGCTGGAACGAACAAAGCGTGCTGCAAGGGAACAGTACCTGGGCAGTGCGCACTGGGCACGAACTGTGTGAAACTGTAGATGGTTTCGGTATCGGATGAAATCTCGCAATCAAGTCAGTAGCTGCCTGTGGGGTCATGATTGATAATGTAATGTTTATTCCTAGAAGCATCCACACTTTGCTACACAACCAGCATAACCTCGTAGAACAAAAACCGTGAATTTGTGATTATCATCACAGTCTCAGACGAGAGCATTACATGGTATGCCCATCGTGCTCATCGCCCATTCATAGCGCAACCCGAAGACACTCGCAATTAGTTCGTCAAGCTCACATTGCGCACCAAGATATCCTCATCCTTCTGATATGGAATACCCGCCTTCTCCCTCGCCATATCGTTGATCCATCGGCCGTCAGGTGCGACATGCTCCCCCTTGGATAACTCATCGGCCAGATACAGCCAAGCCAGCGCATTGCCCACGGTGCTGACCTCGTCGCTAACATGCTTACTCGCATACTCCGACATAGTCGAGTGAAGTTCGGAATCGGTGAAGAGATCAAACAAGTGCTTGGCAACAGCGTCGTGATCACCAGGCTTGACCAGGAAGCCGGACTTTCCATCCTGGACCTGCAGAGGGATACCGCCAGCGAGAGTAGCGATGATAGGTGTGCCCTTGTGGAGCGCTTCGCTGACCTTGACTTCGAAGCCTTCACGGGTGGAGAGCTGGAGGGCGACGTGAGCACAGGACATGAGTGCGTTGAGCATCTGGTCGGATGGTCCGATACGCATGATGATGACGTCGTCCTTGAACTCGTTGAACTCCCCGTTGAGAGCGGTCTCGGTTTCCTTGAAGATGCGTGTAGCATCTGGATCGTCGACGGCACCATGGCCAGCTATGACGAGCTGGGGGATGTCTACGAGGGGCGTGTCTTTCATGTACACCTTGCGAAAGAGTGCGTATGATGCGAGTACATCTGGGATGCCCTTCGCTGGGTCGAAGCGAGCGATTTGAACGATGTATTTGCGATCCGGATGAGCGAGCTGACGCATACCAGCTGAAAAGCACTGGACCTTGAGCTCGTGGATGTAATACTGCTCGTCCCAGGGGTGCATGTGCTTGTTCAGGCCATCTAACCAATCAGTAGTGGCAGGCAGGTAGCCTACTTTCTCTGGTGTTACAACCTCGGGTACGAATGCTCGCACGGGATGGCTGACGAAGACATCACAATCTTTGACGTGGTTCCAGATCCAGTTCCATACCTCGGAGGTAGCGGTATCTGCTTGGTCAGCGAGGTCAGCTCGGACCTGGATGTGGCTGCGAAAAATGACTGGGCGACTAGAGGATAGAGTTAGTATAAAAAGCATCTTGGATCAGTTAGTAAGCAATTCGGGAGTACATACCTGGAGTCTCGCTCCTTCGCAATCTTGACAAGGCTCGGCATCTGAGGATCATCGACAATGATCACGTCGGCACCACCCTTCTCGCGAGATGAGAGCGGGCCGCCGTGCTCGACCCAACGACACTTGTCAGCCTCTTCGATGACCCAGTCATCAAGATCGGCCATTTTTTCCTCGGTCAAACGCTCGCCTGCTGTGGCGACACCCTGAAGAATATTATGGTTGTCTTTGGTGATCCTGAAGATGTTGGTCTTTCCGTATGGAACGTACCATTTGCAGTCGACACCGAGAAGAGCCAGATATCTCATCAGAGCGTGCCTCATGAGAGCGACACCTCCGCCTTGTGCTGTGCTGTTGAAGAAGGCAATCTTGGTCCTTCTCTTCTTGAGCGAATTGGCGTAATGCATCGTTGCAGCTCCTGTAGTGTCCATCCTGACAGTAGAATCGTAGCTTTCGCGCTCGGCGATGTGCACGTGGTTGTCGAGATCAACCAAAACCTGACGACGATGACCCATCTGAACGGGTAACTCACCCTTGACGTTGAATTGCTTCACTGTCTTTCTCGCCATGCGTTCGGCTTCTTGATCTAGGGGTATCGATGGCTCTTCCTTCTCTTTAGCGTCGGCCGGAAAGATGAATGGTATGATGTCTAGTTCAGTCCATAGGCGTACGGCCAGGTGTGGACTCAAGGTAGCCAGTTGTGTGGTCAGAGTAGCACCCATGGGCTTGGAAAGATTCTCCTCGCGGTAGTCGTTGAGAAATCCGATGAAGGCTTTTGACAGAGCTTCGGAAACATCTCCTACAGACATGGGTGTGGAGACCCCTGATCCAACTCGCGATGATTCGTTCGATGAGTTGCCTCCGCCTGCGTCTCCGGACAGCTCCAGAGATTTGCTCTCGCAGTTAATGGTGTAGGTTCCATCATGCAACGCAATGCAGTAGCGAAAGTCGCCATCGTCAGACTGAGCGACAGCAAAGCCTGCGTAAAGGGGCTGCCATGTCCACATGTTAATCAAAAGGTTTGCAATTGAAGAATGGTAGTACTGACCTCGACAGCAGCCTCAAGAGTACCCTTCTGTTCCTTGAGTTTGTAGAGTGAATCCGAGGACTTGAACGCCCCAATGCTGATCTGACGTCGCTCGGCAGTCGCTAGACGTCGGTAAGTGGGCCGCTGCTCGGCAATCTCATCACCCTGTAGCGACATGATGAACACTAATGTCGGGGGGCGTCTGAACAGAACGGTAGATGATAGTTGAGGTAGTGATTAGTTAATTGATAGCAAATAGCAATCAATAGTAATGTATGAGGAGGAGGAATGTCGATTTGTATTGGAAAGAAGCAGGTAGGCAGCTTATATGGCGAGCATGGGGGCTTCACAATGCAGTAGGCGGTGATTGCCACAGCCATTGAAGCATTCATGGCGATTGCGTGCATGCTAAGCGCATCATGAACATCACACCGGGTATAAGTGGCGATTGATGGCGGCCAGTGAGTGACAGGCGCGCATTGAAGGAACGCATGGCGTTGGCTGTTGGAAGCGGTGACTAGGAAGGCGGAAGATCACAAGGCGTGTTAGGCGTGGCAGCCAGCAGGCAAAGGGAAATACACGGGAGAATGGCGTGATACGACGATAGTCCTGGTTGCGGGACGAGATCTGGTGAGGTGAGCATTCCGCACGAGATGGCTTACGCGACAGCGCTAGGGACTTCCCACGCGTCGTAACTACGAATGGAAGGGCTAGCAGCTACGGTTTCGTCGGGTAGCCATGACACAATGGCCACAACGACGAGGAGGACCGTGATGCTGGATCTGCCGTGTTGTTCTCGATGCAGTGGATGAGTGCGTCGTTTGACATGAACGAGTTTTCTGTGGCTGTCTGGGGCGAATCAGACATGGTACCACCGGCAGCGCGGGGGTGATCGAGTGGCCCCGTGCCATGGGTATAATTCAGCCGCCAAACGCGTCGTGTAGTCGTGTAACCATCGTGATTATATGTGAAACCAGCGCTGCTCGTAAGCCAGAAATGGGGGACGACGTTGTTCAGTGTGAACAAGTGGTGCTGCGGGCAGAAGGAGGAATGCAACATTGAAGACGAAAACTAGTCTCGGGCTCTAACAAGTTGCATGACTCTGGAAGCCACAAAAACACCGAACGATGTATGCAGAGTCGATCTTCCGAGGACACTTGCAATGAAACAGACGCACAACTGGCTAGAACACATCGTGATGCTCATGCCACGATCACTAGCCCGTATGCGCATGCAACACTTTTTCCGTGTAGTTCAATTACTCAAGCGCAGCCGCTACGTGGACTAGGCCTGATAGTCCCGCTATCGCTGAACGAAGAAGAAAGCATCGTGGGGGTGGCAAGTCATTGTAGAGACAAGGCCGCCTGAGTGTACGAATGTGAGTGCTGATGTAAGGTGGGAAAGAAAAGCGATCGCGGCCGAAAGAGGACAAACACGTGCGATATGCAGCTTGGCTCAATGCAGTGTAGCGCGGCGGGAACGGCAGCACTAGCGCGAGCAAGCACAAGGGTCCGGCTGGATGGGGTGGAGCGGAGCGAGCGACGCGGATGGGAGAAGGGATGCTGTCGAAAGTCTTGGGCGGAGTCATGCAAGTTTAGGGGTGGAAAAGAGAGTATCGTGGATGCACATGCCGATGTCGACGTCCTGGGAACAGAGAGTCGTAGCGGAACTGGTGCCATGTCGGCGCAAGCGCTCCAGATGGCCATGTTTCCCGCCTGCCGGATTTGAAACGCCTCTTCCTCCGTGCAAGCCAAGCAAAAGCACCAACCACGGCGACCCACCCATCTTGCGCTCAAACCTCAGCGATCTCACAGCCACGACACCATCTCACCCGTTTGCATCCCTATCTGCCCCCATCCACCGTTTATCCATCCGACACCCGTCGCGCCCACCAGAGGGCCGGCCCCGTAGACGTGTACCAGCCCAGATAGCTCGTGCCAGCTGTGCGCCCACAGCCTTGCGACCGCCAGGCTCCCACCCGACGTCGTCGCATACCGCGCCCTGTTGCTCGCGTCTCAATAGCGCACAACGCGAAGCAGACGGCCAGCCCATCTTCGCACCCTCTCCCGGACGCGCGACCCCGCCGCCAGCATGAACCACTACCCTCCCCGGGCGGTCATGCCTCCCCAGACGGGCCCAGCCCAGCGCCTCAACGAGCTGCTCGACAACATCAAGACCGAGTTCGAAGCCGAATCCCAGCGCAGTGTCGATGCCGAAGGCCAAAGTGAGTCTTGCACATGCTATCCAGCCGCGAAGGGAAGCAGTTGCCGTGCGGTATCCAAGGACCGGGCGAGCAAACTTTCTGCGCATGGCCTCGACTGTCTTTTGTCGCATCGAGCTCACAGCTGCTAACTAGTCTTCGCAGTCACGCGTCACATCCAAGAGATTGAGTTGATTCGCGGCAAGGTCTACTCGCTCGAGCAGTCACACAACCAGATGAAAGCAAAGTAAGCACCTCGCGCACGTCGCCCATACACCATGACTCCGAGCTTCCCTCAGGCTGCGCTTTGGATGCTAACCCCCGTGCTAGATACGAGGAGCGTATCACCCAGCTGGAGCGCGAACTCGAGGCTCGCGGCGGCCCCAGCCAGAACTCGCAGCACCACGGCCCCTCGCAGCCTCAGCCGCCTCAGATCGGCCACGGGCCTAGTAACCTGTTCGGCGGCATAATGGCAGGCAGTGCTGCCCAAGGTGGTCCGGGACTGGCGCCTCCTCCACAGGAGCCGCCCCAGGGCCATGGCATGCCGCCACAACTGGGAGGACCCCAAGGCCCCCCAGGACTGAACCCTGCTCCTGGTCCGCCACAGCACTTTGGTGGCTACCAGCAGGGTCCATCTGTCAATGGTAAGCGTCAAAGACTCCATGCTTCCGCCCTCGTCTTGGCTAACACATCGCAGGTTATGGTCAGCCTCCACAGCCCACTGCCTCACCTGGTGCTAAGCGTCCAGGTCCTGCCCGCGGTCCCCCCAACGGCCCACCCAATCCCGCCACTCCTCAGCAGAACAACCCGGCACCCTACCCCGGATCGCCTCAAGTCCCGCGACCGACTCCTCCTCCCCACCATCAGCAGCCGAGTGCGTTGATGGCGCCCAACCACATTCCTCTCAGCCAGAGCAACGTCTTGGCTGATCTAGACATTGAGCAGTTGCCAGAGAACCTGAAGAAGGAGGGCAGCGATTGGTTCGCGGTCTTCAACCCTCGTTCAAGACGTGTGCTTGATGTTGACTTGATCCACAACCTACCCCATCAAAGTGTCGTCTGCTGCGTACGCTTCAGCTTGGACGGAAGGTGGGTTGCGACAGGTTGCAACCGTTCAGCCCAGATTTTCGATGTCGAGACTGGAAACCCTGTCGCGCATCTTCAGGATGGAAGCCTGCCCGAGGACGGCGATTTGTACATCCGAAGCGTCTGCTTCAGTCCCAGCGGCCAGTACCTTGCAACCGGTGCTGAGGACAAGGTCATTAGGGTAAGTTTGATCCTGACTCGCTCTATCAATCATGACTAACATTGAGCCAGGTCTGGGACATTGCTACCCGCACCATCAAGCACCAGTTCACTGGACACGAGCAGGACATTTACTCCTTGGACTTTGCCAGGAACGGCAAGATCATTGCATCCGGTAGTGGCGATCGCAGTGTCCGTCTCTGGGACCTCGAGTCCAACATGCAAGTCTCCAACTTCTCCATTGAGGACGGTGTCACCACCGTGGCCATCTCCCCCGACAACCTCTACGTCGCCGCTGGATCTCTCGACAAGAGCGTCCGCGTGTGGGATATTCAGACCGGCCAGCTTGTCGTCCGTCTCGAAGGCGAGCACGGTCACAAGGATAGTGTCTACAGTGTGGCTTTTGCTCCTTCGGGCAACAGGCTCGTCAGTGGCAGTCTCGACAAGACGATCAAAATGTGGGAGCTATCCACCAACAACCGCTTCGTCCCAGGCGGCCACCAACCAACCGGCAAGTGCATCCGCACTTTCGAAGGCCACAAGGACTTTGTGCTCAGCGTTGCCCTTACCCCCCACGGTGACTGGGTACTGAGTGGTTCCAAGGACCGCGGTGTCCAGTTCTGGGACCCTCACACTGGTGTCGCGCAGCTCATGTTGCAGGGACACAAGAACTCCGGTAAGCTTGATATATCTTTGCGTCTATCGTGTTACTAACGTTGCCTTTTCCAGTTATTTCCGTAGCTCCCAGCCCCACAGGAGGCGTCTTCGCTACCGGTAGTGGCGATATGCGTGCGCGTATCTGGAGGTAAGTCACTTGTCCAGTCACATTTCCCTATCCAAAAGCTCAAAATGCTGACTTGCATTAGGTTTGACAGGTATCCTGGACCTTAGGAAGGTCGTGGTCTCTTGATCAAGGGTGAATACATAACGCCATTCACTTGATTTCATCATTGATCCATAGAGAAGGCAAGTGGGTGGTGGGTAAAATCGGCAAAGGGGCTCTGGAGACAATTGTGTTGTTTTATTATTCTCGTGTTCGGTTTGGAGAAATCAGGACGTTATGAGGTATTTTTGATTCCCAATCTTCCTTTACTATAGTGAATATCGTTGGTATTCGACTTCGAACTCGCTCTCTCCATGCACCGTGATGTGTGTTATGATTTCAGTCTACATGAAATACAGTTCGACTCTGAGAACCAAAGTAGCGGTGACTGCGCTCCATCATGACTCAACAAGTCATGCTACGCTATGCGCCAGGCGATCAAAGTCGCTAGCTCCTAATCCCAAAGATGACTCAAACGCCACGAATGCTTGTTTCCCATCCGTCTACTCATACAATCAAACATTACCAGGCCCTGGACCTTTGCCTTGGTCTAGGAGCAGATGTGGTTTGAGGAAGCCGTCATCGATCTGCTTGAAGGCGTTTGCAGGATCGTGGCTGATCTCGTTGAAGAGCTGCTTCACTGCACCTGTGGCAGTCGCAACCCTACTTGAGCCCTCGGCCGCCGAGCCGACCGGTCTTATGCCTGATGTCGGGTACGGGGATGGGTCGCCCATTAATGGCGACGGGCCGCGATTCGGCGAGCGGCGTGCGCTGGGAGGAAGGTCAAGGTCGATGTCATCTTCATCAGCAGAGCCGCTATCAGCTGGGCTGAGGAGACTTTGGTCTGCGCCGTCTCTAGCACGTGGATGGCTCGAGTTGCGTCGCATAGCGCCGTTTGGTCGTGTGGGTGGACTACTTCGACTAACGGATCCGCTAGAGTATGTAGCGTCGGGTCCGTTGACATTGTTGAGTGAGAAGCCATTTTGGCCGGGACGTGGGGTGTTGCCATAAGCTTGACCCTGTTTGCGTGTGTAGGTGCCGCCATTAACGACCTCAATGTCGAACTCATCATCGCTGTCAATCTCTTCGACTACACCAGTGCGGATACCCAAAATCTCTAGCATGCGTGCAGTGGTACCGCCGAAGATGATGACAGTCAGAACGACTACGACAAGAACTGTGGCTCGCAGTGTGTCGCCGTTGTTACCTGTGAGACCTGCAGCAAGCGCAACACCTACAGCACCACGCAGGCCTGCCCAGTAGATCATGACCTGGTGAGGATAAGGAATCTCTTCCACAACTTCGTCGCCGCGACGGCGCTGGCGATATCTTGTGACAGAGTTGATGAGCCTTGAAAGAGGAAACACTGCGCACCAGCGAGCGGCGCAAATGCCGAATACGGTAATCAATATGAAGAGGGGCTTGTAATCGAGCTTGTCATCAGTGAAGAGGGACAAGCCTAGGTAGATGAAGATGAAGTTCTCCGAAATCTGGGAGGTGACCTGGAAGACAAACTTGGTGGTTAACTGGGTCCGTCTTGACATGTTGTGGTAAGCGTAATGCTTCATGCAGATACCGCAAAAGAGCAAAGAGACGATACCTACAGGATGATTAGCAGACGGCCAGAGAAGGAAGACGGTGAAGACTTACCAGACATGTGGATAGCATTGGACAGAAAGTATGTCAAGTATGCGGTGAGTATGATGAGACAGCTCTCAGTCTTGGGGAAGCGCCTAACATAGGTGAACTTGAGCATCAGAGACACGCCGATGCCGACCATGACACCTATGAACAGACTTCCGAAAAAGACGCCGAGGAAAATGCCTACGGCTTCAAAAAGGCTCATGAAGCCCAGAGACTCAGCACCGTCCTTGTACTTTTGTGCAGTCTCGAAGACGACGATGGCGATGGCATCGTTGAGAATAGACTCGCCAAAGATGATGGTGTATAGCTTGGGCTCTACTTTGTACGTATCGAAGATGGCAAGAATGGTAACGGGATCAGTGGCCGAGAGGGTAGCGCCAACAGACATGGCCTCGACGAAGTTGATCTTGAAGCCATCGAGAGGTATCCTGGTCCACAGGAACAGGATGATGCCAAGGACTAGGGCGGATATGAATGAGCCAGCGAAGGCAAAGGTGAGAATGGTTCCAATGTGTCGGAAGAAATTGCCTTGGTGGAGTTCATAGCCAGCCGAGAGGATGATGGGAGGCAGGAGCAAGTTGAAGAACATCTGGTAGTCGAAACTGACGACATCTCGGACGGAAGCGACTGCTGTCAGGCGCAGCAGCAGGCCAACGACCATGCCTGAAGGGCGTTAGCGAGCATCATAGCGCGATTGGATTACGAGATGGACTAGGCGACATCGCAGGTGGATATTGCAGGTTACCCCACAATTAGTCGGGTGATGGGCTTCGGGCTGCAAGTGATCGGAATTTGTGGCCTTGCCCATGCACACTACGCCGAGCTTGTCTCAACGGACGCCAAGCTTGCGGAAGGGCCCAAGCAGCCGCGGAGGGTGGTGTGGGAACGACGTACCTGCAAAAATGGACAGTACTGTCTCATGGACGGCCTGGATCTTCCGCGTGTGGAGTATGTAGCTCGTGAAGAGGGCTATTATGAGGAGCATAATCAGGATGGACAGGGCCCACGATGTGAATATCTCCTTCTGGCCAGCCTCTGGCTCGTCTGTTGGCGCGCATTAGAGATGGGATCGCCGTGTGTGTGTGTGTGGAGCGGGGAACTGACCGTCCGGGTCTGCGTCGGATGCATCGCGCTCTGCCGTCAACAGTCAGTATGTATGCCGGGCGTGTCAGACTAGAAGAGTCGAGGGCGCATACTGAGTAGCTGGCCGACTGCCCACCAGCCCATTATCGACGCCATGGTGGAATCAAGGCCGGGCGGTCATCAACAGCGCGAGCGTGTGCGGTATCGCAGGAGGATTGCGCGGGGGTTGTGGGCGTATATGTCGAGGTTACAGGTGGCCGCTGGGCGTTGGATGCTGGTCCTGGGGCTGCCTGGATGGGACGGGGCCTAGGGCAACGTTGCGCAAGGAGTGGAGGCCGGAGCGGCGTTGGGCGTGTCCGGGCAGGGCTAGGCGCGCTGGATGCAGGTCTGGCAGCGTGGAATAGCGATGCGAGGCTGGCGATATGGCGATATGGCGACCTGGTGAGGCTCTGAGGCTCCTTGCAGACGCGTCGCTGCCTTCGCACAGCGTCCAGGTGTCTCCATGTCTCGGCTGCCGTTCCAGCGAGCACCAGCCTTGATTGGGCCTAGCGCCATCGACGAGGGTCTCAGAACCGCTCATGGGGCGACGTCATGGCACGCACACTGGCTAGCACGCCTGCATGACATCTACCCAGAATCACCTGCAAGACCTGCTAGACCCTTCACCAAGCCTACCGCACACGGCTGGCACCCACATGACCTACACCGCCTCGAACCTGATCGTGACTCCCCGCCCGTTATAGACCTGCCTGCTGCCCGCCCCTCCGCCGTCTCTTTGAGCAGCGCCGATTGTGAACTTTGGTCGAGATTCGAGATCGATCGCCGCCGCAGCCCCAGCGGTCCCACTAGCGCCTCTTTCACGCTCGATACGCTTTGGAGCATGGCCTGAGTCCCACCGCGCCACTCGCCTTTTGTTGATAGTCTGCCTCTCACCACATCTCTCCACCGCGCATCCTCGCATCCTCGTACTTACCCACCTCGCTGCTGCCAATCACAATCTCGCCGACCCTGACAGCGAGTCGTAAGCCACCAGGGCTGACCACGTCGCCCGCGCAGGCCACTCCACGCACTCTCCCCAGATCAGGTTGCGACTGCCACCTGCCCCATCATGTCGTCCTCACGGCCCAACGGCGGCGACTCGCGCTCCTCTTCACCTCGTGCCTCTCCTCCCTCCAGAATCGACACTTCCGCCCGCCCCAAGCCACGCCCCAAACTCGTTTCCTTTGGCCGCGACTCGCTCATGGGTGGACGACCAGACACTGAAGGTCACACCCACGTCGAATTCATCCACGAGAACTCGCCCACCATCATCCCCCAAAGAATGTCCTCCGAAATCGACCCGCTCCTTAAGGAGAGCCTGTCGCCCGACGACGACGACGATGACTGGATGGGCGAACAACAGGTCGAGGAGACAAAGAGCAGTTGGTTCTTGTTCTTGCTCACCTTTGGAGGCCTCGGCCTGCAAATAGGATGGTCCGTAGAGACTTCCAACGGATCGGTAAGTGCTTTTTCTCGCTGCAAATCTCCATGAGGACGACATGGGCCCTGCATGCAGATCCGGCACTGAGGTCGTGTGAGCCATGCATGCACGACCCGTCGGACCACCGCAGCCCACCTCGACCGCGAACTATGCTAACTGTACGCAGCCATACTTACTATCGCTCGGTCTGAGCAAGTCGATGCTTGCTCTCGTGTGGATTGCCGGCCCTCTCTCCGGAGTACTTGTCCAGCCCTATGTCGGTCTCAAGAGTGACAACTGCCGTCTGCGCTGGGGAAAGCGGAGACCCTTCATTATCGGCGGTGCTGCTGCGACCATCGTGTCACTCATGGTCCTCGCTTGGGCAAGGGAAATCATCGGAGGTTTCCTGGGCCTCTTCGGCGCTGACCCAGAGTCGTCTGGGGTCAAGACGTGCATCATGCTCTTCGCCGTCTTGTTCGTTTACGTGCTCGATTTCGCTATCAACGTCATCCAAGCTGGTGTGCGAGCATACATCGTCGACGTGGCCCCTACCCATCAGCAGGAGTCGGCCAATGCATGGCTGATGCGCTCGGCTGGCATTGGCAACATCTTGGGTTACCTAGCTGGTTATATCAATCTGCCAGATTACCTTCCCTGGCTCGGTGGCACACAGTTCAAGGTCCTCTGCGCTATCGCCTCGTTTGTCATGGCTATCACTGTTGGCATCAGTTGCTCAACCTGCTCAGAACGCGATCCCCAATTTGACACTGCACCGGCCGAGCAGCAGGAAGGTGTCATGGCCTTCTTCAGGGGCCTCGCGCGCTCAGTCAAGAAACTCCCGCCTCAGATCAAGAAGGTCTGCATGGTGCAGTTCTTTGCTTGGATTGGATGGTTCCCATTTCTCTTCTACATCACTACCTATGTTGGCGAAATCTATGCCGACCCCTACTTTGAGGAGAACCCCCACCTGCCAGATGGCAAGATTGACGAGATCTTGGAGAGCGGTACCAGGATTGGCACCAGAGCGCTTTTGGTGTTCGCTATCACCACCTTCTTCTCCTCTGTCATCCTGCCGTTCGTCATCCCTCCGACGTTCCAAGCCCCAGAACCCGACCGTCCAATAACCCCGGCAACGCCTATGACACCGACAACCCCACATTCCATGGGTGGCTCTGGCTACTTTGCTCTAGGTCCGGCACGCAGGGAAAACCCAAACACAACTATGGAGAAGATCGCCAAATCGTTGGAAACGTTGCAAGTCAAATCGCTCACTCTCCGTCGATCCTGGTTCATCTCACACATTCTCTTTGCCGTCCTCATGGTCCTCACCTTCTTTGTTCGTAGTACGTTGGGAGCTACAGTTCTTGTCGGCGCCATCGGTATTCCTTGGTGTGTGACCAACTGGGCTCCGTTCGCCATCATCTCCTCTGAGATCTCCAAGAGAGACGCCATCCGTCGCGGTATCATCAAGCCTCGCGACCGCGAATCTCAGCTCATCGCCGAGGGAGAGGATGACGGTTCTGGCGCCGATTCTGCTGGTGTTGTGTTGGGTATTCACAACGTCGCCATTGCAGCGCCGCAGGTCATCGCAACACTTGTCAGTGCCATCATGTTCAAGCTCCTACAAAAGCCTAGGGGCACGGCAGGTGACACGAGTGTAGCCTGGGTGCTGCGCTTTGGCGGCATCTGCGCTCTGGTCGCTGCGTGGTTAACGCTGCAAGTTAACGAAGAGAAAGAGGAAGAGGAAGAAGAAGAGCCTTTCAGAAGAAGGCGGATGTCTTAGAACGACTCCGATGAACAGTCTATTACGCGCCTAAGACGCGATTTGGAGCGATCTCTTAGCCGACAGCATTCTTCCATTGAGAGTACATCAAGTCCACAAGACGATAGAAACGAAGAGAGGATTGGAGATGAATGATTTGAACGATTCAATATGCGCTACACTATACGGAAAGCCTCACGGCTTGACTCTAGCGTTACAGAGTACTGTTTGGACTGCGATGCATCACGCGGCGAGGTCATGGCGTTTTATGGGGTTTGAGCGAGCGAGCATGCCTTAGTTTGTGAGCGCGCACGCGGAGTTTTGGAAAGTATACATGGGTCGGCAAGGGGGAAAATTCATTAGGCGCACTCTTTTGGGTAAATTTACATCTTACTAGTCAAAACCGCACGTAGTCATGGTGGTTGAATGAGCAAAGTTGACGACTCTCGCCCTGGACAACATCAATGCGACTCTGTGTTCTACTACTTTATCCCTCAAAGCACGAAGATGTCGGTGTGGATTTTGATCAAACGAGAGTTCTATTTCTTTATCCGTAACTACGTTGATGTATAAACAATTGAAGCGAAGTTTTCGAACCGCAACTTCCACCTGTCGACTTCTTCCCCACCGACCGATCAATCTATGTACAAGGCAACACCACTCCCCGTCCTCGAACTACCTCATGCCCTCCTCCAATGAGACTTGATGTAAACCCACCACCTTACAAAGCAGGCTTAGCATTCTTAACCAGCATCTCAAAGTACGCCTGGTTCCACTGACCAGCCTCAGGACTGGGCTGGTAGGCATCGGGCTTTCCGCAGAAAGAATCGTACCTAGTGGCCGAGCTATCACTCGTGCCATCGCTCTCACCACCAGGCTTAACCCAGACGAACGAGTCCACAAGCGAAGAGCCCGTGTTGCTCGTAGGACGAACACCGAAACCAGCGCCGTTGACGTTGCACCAGTTGCCCCACTCCTCACGCAGGCCAGTGACGCCGTTGCGGCCCGTGTCGACAATGGCTTGGCTGGGCATGCCTGCGGACTTGAGCTCGGGCGAGAAGAGCTCGATGTACTTCTTCTCGTTTTGCGCTTTGTTGTACTGCGCGTCGGAGGAGCCGGAGAACTCTCCTGGGGAGAGGTCCCAGGCGTTCCAGCCGGCGACGTTGGTGGCTACGCCGCGGACTTGCTTGGGGCTGCCTGCGGCCTTGTAGACTGTTGCTAGTTCTTTGGCTCCGGGCTCTGGAAAGGGGTTGTTAGGAATGTGATGGGATTGAGGGGATGGAAGGGTGCTTACTTAGGTTGTCGTTCCAGCCGAGCCAGCCTCCGTGACCGGCATCGATGTACATGGCGATGTTGGGCAGGTTGAGCTGCTTCAGAGCGTATGCGACACCGTCGCGATAGCCAGAAGCGGAATCCTTGCAGGTCTGGAGGTCGGAGTTGGTGACCAAGTTGGGGAGCGAATCGGGCTCGATGACGAGGGCGATGGCGGTGTTGGGGTACTTTTTGAAGATGGCAACGATGGCTTGCGTATTGTTAGTAAGGGCTGTGATCAACAGAGAATAAAACGCTTACGGTCAATGTACTCGGTCTTGTAGACGCTGAGCTCGCCAACAGCAAGCTCACCGTTGGAGGCCTTGGCGGCACAGTCACGACCGGGCAGATCGTAGATGACTAGTGCGGCAATCTGGTTGCAGGGGACGTCTTTGATACCATCCTCGACGACGGAGATCTTCTCACGGGTGTCGCTGATCATCTGTTAGTAGAGATTTGTGAGGACGAGCAAATTAACTCACATCCACAAGAAAGTTCCAACGTCAGCAACCTTGAGAGCCTTAGCCGCCATAGCAGTGTCGGTCATCTGAGCAGCCGCAGAAACGACCTCGGATGAGTAGAACTTGTTGGCGTAGATGGATCGGGACGCAAAGGGGTTGCCAGACAGAGTAACGGGAGTGGCACATGCTGCAGCCTGGCGAGCAGTGATGGGGCCGTTCTCTACGGGAGATGGGAGAGCGAAAGCGCCAGTAATGGCCGAGGTCACGGCGAAAGAGAAAAGACCCTTCATGTTGACGTCTGAATGAAGTTGTTTGGTTGCGTTGGTGCTGGAAGCCTTGGGGGTAATGGGAGCCTCTTATATCGGCGTTGGATCGTATGCTGCTAGTATGGCGCCAACTCAGCACTGAGGTACCGTCTCATCAGGAAGCAGGCCCGGAGACTGCGGACGTTAGCTTCTGGTTTGGGTCTGTGCGATCAGCGCTTGAGATATGAGGCTTAGATGAAGATTTATCAATGGCGGCATGGTAGTATAGTAGGGGTCCACTGACATAGCACCAGCTGAGTGGGAGGCAAAAGCCTGGTCTCTCGAGGTGGCGTTGCTTTACTAGCTATGAGCTTTGGATGAAGAGTTCTTTTGTGGAACGACATTACCGCCTCATGAGACTGCCATTAGGATTATGCAGTGGGATGCTCTCTTTGGGTATCTTCCAAACTTCCGAATGTCATATTCTCTTTTCGTTGCTCAAAGTCGTCTTGATAGGTCTCCAGCCGCTTGGACCCTGCCTACAGGGTAGATAAATGAATGTTTACATGAGACGTATTGGGGTTGCGGGGGTGCTTATTGTTCGGGTCTCCTACCCCGCGATCTTAGTCCTCAGCCTCACTCGTGATGACGATGATTGGCAGTTTGCGACATCATCTACGTAGCCCGTAAGCTTCCCATCGAGATATGAAAGAGTTTAGTATCGTGGGACAGCTGATCGGGTCATATGATACGGGTCATGGAGAACCGTCTTCCGATTGTTGTTGCAGGTGAACTCCTCGCAACATTTAGAGTCCCCATGAAATCTTTGGCAATGCACGAGTGATCAACAAATCTGCAGTAAAATGACGCGAGTCCTCTTCCCCGACAAAGCTGTATTGAGGGTTAATTGGGCTCGGCCCGATGTAAAACGTAAGCAGGTACACGAAGGCAGCCCGGAAATCTTTGGCTAGAAAGCTTCTCGAAAGGCTCGAATGTACACATGACACTCGAAATTGATGAAGGTCGATCTTGGAGGCTCTTTAATTTTGCATTTATCCTGATGCACTCCACATGGGAGGTTATGGCGAACGAGAGACCAGGTCGATAAGACAGCCAAGCCTCGCTACCGACTTGCGATGCTGGTCTGGAGGTCGTGTGAGGCAGGACGAGCGCTTGCGGTAGGCTTCTGGAAGATGAGGATTGGGGGAACTCCCGGGTATATGCGTCTGCCTAAAATGAGCATATGAGAATACGACCGGACAGCGCAATACGTAGCATCTGCCTGAAGGTGCGCGGTATCGTTGCATTTGACCGTCTTTGTGTCAAATAGTCTTGGATATACTCTTCTTTGCCGCACTGGACGGCTTCTGGTACACGATGGCATGATACGAGTGGAGCCTGGTGCTACCAATAACATCACAGCGGATTTGATCTCGTTACTGGTGCTATACGCGTGGAAGGCGGCAGACCACTTCCGTCTGGTCTTGTGAGCGCACGGCATGCGTATCGGCGCACGACCTGCGCTGCTGCAGCTAGCTGTGTGGTTCGGACCGCGTTGTGAGAGAGTGAAGGTAACGGAGAGTCTGAAACTGATACATAGTGGTGACGACGACGCTCGGAAGGATGATCTGAGTTGTTGATGTGAGTGACGAGGTTCGCGTTCGCAGATGCCAGAGTGGTCGGGTAATTGAAGCTTGCCCACGCTAATGACGAGTCTATTCCCCTTCCAGCGTAGTCCCAATATGGAGGCCATCTAATGTACCTAAGCTTCACGCCATTGCCTCGCAAGCCTTGCGCTTGAGGAGAATTTCTGAGCTTGTGTGAACGTCCGCGATTCTCGAGAGGATAGTTAGACTTTGGTAGATTCGTGTGCTCTGAAAAGGGTGGGCAAAGAAATCACGATGCCTCTTGCGATCCACGCTTCGGCGGTGAGACCTTGCTCAAATTGCGTGAAGATTCGAAGAGACCTCTGCATACCCCTGCGAAGGCGCATCTGGACATCAGCCATATATCCATAGCCATTCGATATTGATGCTACCGACTTTTGCGATCGATCACGTGGCCATAGAGAGGCAGGCATCCATGGCACTAGATGCCGGCATCCGACTGGCGTTGGATTCCTACGTTCATGGCTCCCGTCTCCGGTACTTTCCAAGTCTCTTACTTTCTCTTGTTTGAATCATCTCAGCAAGTATAAATCCCGCATCGCTGCTCGAACACCAAGAAGAAAAGAGTACAATCATTCCGATGTACGAATTTCGGCTATTGAGCGTCAAAGTTCTGCGGATAGTGAGAGCCTATCCCTTGTGTTGCCATCCAGATCTCGTCATACTTTGTTGTATTCGGAAGGTTGATCCGATGGAGGAAATGAAGTCTGAAAGACGCGATACAAGTAGGCGACACATCGTCCCTACGCGCTTGTCGTCTGGGAAGCGGACTTTGGATGGATCTTCCGCGATGGCAAATCCTGAATGTAAACAAAGCTCACAGTTCGAGCTTCTCGTGCAGACTATGCAGATTATTGCGTACGTTGATGGGTAACGGTACGCCTGGATTGCTGAAGTCGCAGGCATAATGGTGCGTCTCGCTGTCGCATCGCAGTTGAAAATGGTCCAACGCACGGAGCATTTGTTCAGCATATGGGTTCGTAGGCGACGCGACGGGCGGTAAGCCCTAGTGAGAGCGTCAAACCCAGGCGATAGTATACCGCATGAAGCCATGATGCAATCGCAATCCAAGTTTTTCAGCCTGCTATTTCCCTTCGATTGGGTACCATGCTAACAAGTGGCGACTCTTCATTTGTCATCCTGGTCTATCGTGGTGTCTTGCTCATAATGAACTGAGTACTGGACTTCTTGTCGTATGATGTTGTTTTTCAAGCTCGCATCATCCACTCGCTCGTCATGTAAAACCAAGTTCTGCGGTGTCGACGAGACTGTCGCTGTGTTTTGGAGTGGTTCAGGCCTCAGTTTCATCTGCGCAATTCGAGGCTCAAATCTAGATGGGGGCAAAGCTGTCGTGTCAGATGACATCGTGTCCATAGAGATCTCAGGCGCACCCGGGCGAGATGCCTGTTTGCGTGAAGCTCTCGCTTTCCCTGAAGCAACACCACGACCCGACAGCTTGTATCCTCGAGATGGGGCATGAATCCGCATAAGCTCGCCATGACCGAAACCAGTGTTGAGCGACTCTGTGAACCGCTTGAGCGCAGCGAGCGTCGCGGCCGCTAGAGAGTATGATAGTTCCACAGCCTGCCAGATGACCACTGTGGCTGCCGTGAGAGAGACATCAGATGTGGTTGTAAGTTGATGTATCTCATTTTGGCGAAGAGCAGAGAAGATTAGGATTCTATCGCGTGATCAGCTAATACAAAAGCACTGCTGGCGAGCGGTACGTACGGTAGTCGGAGCCAAAATGACGATATGACGATGAGTTTGGTTCGGAAGGCCATACGTAGACCCCACACCAACTGAATGGGCAGGAAGAGCAGGAGGACCTCGGTCATGACGTCCAGAGCTGTGAGAGCAATCCATCGTCGCTCACTCTGGGCACATTCGGAGTGCGCGGAGGTGATGTCCCACGCAAGCACACGGTGGACCGAGCAGTCGACATTCAGAAGGAGGACGGATGTGAGACATTGAGCGACGATTATGGCGCTTACGCCGTACTGGAATCTTCTGTGGAATCTTGTCTGTGTCGTGCGCAATAGCATGGCAACGATGGCAATCTTAGAGACGCATAGGGATATGACCCATAGGATGTTACCAGCCGTTGCGTAGTTGTTGAGTTTCTCGATAGCGGATGAGAGAGTAGCCAGCTCGGTCATAGGGCGCCCGAGTCCAGTAGAGATGGACGCAAAAACGACACCAAAGAAACTAAGCGCCAATACCTATTCGCATGATTGTCAGTAACGGCCTCTCGTCGTGCTCAAAATTGTTATGAATACACCACGATGTACGTACCCCTGATAGTAGCACGATCAGATCATCGAGACTATAAGCTCTCCATCGAATATAACCTCGAAGGCATGCTACACATAGTGTGTAGCATAAGCAGAGACCGATGGTGAATTTCAACGTAGCTGCACGTCCTGGATCTCTTACGACTGCTTCCTCGTCATGATCTGCCATGATACTGCTCGTGAAAAGTACGCGAGAACTGCTCGGTAGCCTTAAGTTCCCACGGCAGGGCGTTAGCACACCCGTGTGGGTCGTGGCGTCGTCTCCAAAGCTGCGGCGCGGACAACCGTCTCATCTTATCACCGTACCCTGACTCGAACTTCGCTGTTTGTCCAACGGCGAAACCAGCTGGGAACTATTTTGTGCTGCGCGCAGTGAATGTATCACATCACCCCTTCAGCAGGCGCGTGGACCGTGTTGCGGCTCTCCAAGGGCCATTCGTCCGCATTTAACCCATGGCTGGGACCGGGCTTCGATAGGCATACAATCCTCCAATCCTGTAGCGCTCTTTGGTTAGAATGTGTTGCATCCGTCCTGTTGCTGATTGCATGCGCTGAAGATCGGAGAGGTCATTACGGGGTGCCTTGAACCTTGTCCATAATAGGCTGCCCCGTGACGTGCCAGAGCTTATCGCTTCTCAACAGCGTGCCTGACTGCAGCATTTACCGCTCGGCACTTGATCGTACATAGACTGCTGTACTTCAGCTAACCAACTCTTGTAGCTAAGATTGATCAAGTTGACTACCTACAGTTGCTTTCCTCGACCTCTCGACGCTCTGACAGAGGAGAATTTGCGCACCTGCCCATGCTGGACTCCTACGACCGCCGATCTGCGACACCACCAGCCTGTAGCTAGCCTTTTTGACGATGAAAGCACGGTAGCACGCAGATGCAGGTTGTGACAGCGAGCGTGATTGATTGGTGCGCGGTTCGGGGCCCCGGGAGGTGTGTGGTGCTGCGGAGCAAGCTTGGACGACAGACACCTCGGCTGTTTGATTGCGGGCGAAGCGTGTTTCTGGTGGCCACGGAACGGCCCTAGGAGGGTCCTCCTCCCATGTTCCCTTCGATAACACGTACCCTCTGCATGCTATATCAATGAGTCGCCGGTCGGCTATTTGGCCTCGCGACACCAATAGCATGATGCGCGACGGTCAAAGAGCATCAACAAATCGAACCTTTCCAGTACCTGATAAGCTTACGCTTGAGTCTCCTTATTATGGATACATGGTATGGTGTACATGAACCAACACAAGACATTGCACAGGCCCCCACGGATATCATGCATTAGTGTCCTTGCGCAATGCACACGGCTCGAGAGCCCTGTAGTCTCAAGCCGCTCTTCCAAGGCCATCTCCTTAATTACTCATGGCTGATTCGGCAAAGCCTGTCACGATTTCAATGGCACGCCACATAAAGCGGTGATGGGCCCAAGAACGGCAGCTAGTTCCTAGCTCTAGGCACGGCTTGCAATCAACGTGTATAGTAACGGCTGTAGAGTTTGCATCTAGATCGCTTAAGCAGCGTCTGGGACGAATTCCCCCACTGCACCTCCCTCTTCTTTCAGGACATCCCTTACCTCCGTTGATGGCCGTTGTTCTGTAGTCACGTACTCTGTACCATGGCAGTCGTCGGAGAATCGAAGATTGTGAATGCCGAGGAGTACGACGCAGGAAGCAATGGATCCGGCGAAGCGGGTAGGATGCATGCCAGTGCTCTGGGAGGCACAGCCCACGACGCCGAGGACATGCAGCGGATGGGCAAGAAACAAGAACTCCGGGTAAGCCCTTATTGCGACGTATATGCAGGAACTCTACTAAGTGTTCAATTAGAGAAATTTTCGCCTGATTTCCATCATTGGGTTCGTGGTTGTCCTACAGTCAACATGGGAAAGTGCGTTACTGTAAGTTCTTGTTCCTGTGCCGATCTATCCCCTGCTAAGTAGAAGCAAAGTTCAGCTTATTTTGGGCTATTCAATGGAGGCACAGCGGGAGTCATCTGGATGATGATTATCACATGGATGTTCGTCCTAGCCATGATTGCGTCGCTTGCCGAAATGGCCTCAATGGCCCCAACTGCCGGTGGACAATACCATTGGGTCAGCGAGTTCGCCCCGCCATCATTCCAAAAGTCCCTTAGTTACATCGTGGGTATGTAGTTGAATGGTCTAAACATCTAAAGCCTCGTACTGACACCATGTTCAGGATGGGCTGCGGCTGTCGGGTGGGTCAGCGGGATACCCGCCTGTGCACAAATGCTTTCGAGTCTCGTCATCGGAATGGTCCTCCTCGCGTACCCTGACGCCCAGATTGGAGAACTATGGCATGTCACACTGTTGATGATGCTTTGGCTGTTCCTCATGATCGGTTTCAATATCTTCTTGGCGCAGCATCTTCCCCTCGCTGAAGGTGTTGTGCTAGTCTTGCATGTCTTTGCCTTCTTCGCGTTTCTGATTCTATTCTGGACCATGGCAGAGCGTCTTCCGGCGGAAGAAGTTTTCACGACTTGGACAAATGGTGGAGAATGGAGCTCGATGGGCGTGTCTGCTCTGGTTGGCCTCTCAACCCCATTGTGGTGTTTTATTGGTCCAGACGCGGGCGCACACATGTCTGAGGAGTTGAAAGACGCCTCCATGGTGCTTCCGAAAGCTATGATGTGGGCTGTTTTCTTCAACGGCATTTTCGGATGCATTATGGTAAGCACGCCTGAACTATTCTGGATGAAAGGCAGATACTGACTACGTACGCTCGTGTTAGATGATTACCTTCGTAATGTGTGGCGGTGCTCTTGATTCGGTTCTCGAATCGCCCACCGGACAGCCTATACTTCAGGCCGTTTACAATGCGACAGGCTCTATCGCCGGCACTGAGGTCATGGGTGCTCTGCTCGTCATCCTCGTCTTCTTTGCAGCCGTGTCCGTTACCGCTGCTTCTTCGCGCCAGATCTGGGCATTTGCACGCGACAGAGGACTTCCGTTCTCCGCATGGATCGAGCGAGTGCCAGCCGGCTGGGACATTCCCGTCAACGCGCTACTTGTCTGTCTCGGATCCTCGCTTGTGCTCGCATGCATCAACTTCGGGTCGGACGTTACGTTGAACGCCATCGTCTCCATCTCAAACGCAGCTCTCATCTTCTCCTACATTATATCGATTGGATGCGTGCGCTTGAAGCGTTGGCGAGGAGAGCCATTGCTCCCTCGACGCTGGAGCCTAGGCAAGTTTGGAGGCATCGTCAACGACCTAGCTCTTGCCTTTTTAGTCGTTTCCTTCATCTTCTCATTCTTCCCTATAGTGCCAAACCCTTCGGCTACGGACATGAATTGGGCGGCGCTTATGTTTGGCGCGATGGCTATCATCGCCACGGTCAACTATTTCGTCAGCGCACGGAAGAGTTATATCGCGCCTGTTTCGCTTGTTAAACGAGACTAGACGGCGAACGCATCACAGCAATCATTCATACCGTAGACAAATGTATCACTATGCTGCGCCTACCGCATTCGATTTTTGTTCTGAACCCTTGTCTCTAACCCTTTTTGGACTAGCGTTCTCGTGTTCATTCCCTAACGAAAACCCATTTCCCATCCCCAATTCCTGAACATGATGTAGAAGGCTCGATCATATTTATAGCCCTCGACAACCTTGCGATCTACGTATAGCTTATTCTTTCTATTTGTGACTCTTCTAGATTATTTGTTTCCTTTTTTCGTACGCGATGATGCGGGGTATGGAAATGTGAATGGTCGTTCTATTTCCACCCGCGCAGACACTATCAGCTTTGCACCTGGCAGACTGGAAGAGCCCACGACAACGATGTCTCAACCTCTGAAAGAAGCCGACATTTTATTTCCGCACCTTTCCAACACACCAAATCTATCCAGCACCCTCTCTTCTCTGCGCCGCTCAACACTATCAACGCACAACCGCCTTAATTCAATCATCTCCGACAGCGATTTCGTCAGTTCAGTCGCATCTGCCTACGATCTACCTCTTGTAGCCAATGAACGTTGTGGAAGCTGGTACATTCCGCCAACCCAAAAGTCTGGATCTGTCTACTTCAAGAGCACGGACGGTCACATGGGCGAATGGAGCTTCAGTCTGAGAAGACTAAATCTGCAACTGTTGGATATTGTGGAAAAGCTTGGCGGCGCCGTGGTTGTGGACAGCACGAGGAGGGGCAAGAGCATGCCGGACGCGCTGAGCAAAACCATCCCGACATGGTGCTGTGTGATCAACAGGGCTGTATTCGGCACACCTAGGAAAGACGAGATGCGATTGTTTACGCCGCCACAAGCCGTGGGAGAAAGCGAGCATGCGCAAATGGAGAAGAGGATAGACGGATTTGTGCAACAGTTTCTGGTGCGTGTCTTATCTAGGCATTTCCGAATATATTCGCTGATATCGAGACAAGGATATCTGCAAACCTAACATCGTGGACCTTCGCAGTAAGCTGAAGAAACCCCTGCGGCCGATATGGGTGACCCAACAATCATCTCTTCCGGACAGTCCGCCTTCTTTCCCCGACTTTCACCCGATCGTGCTCTGCACAGCATCGCGACGGGTACGCGGTGCCGAAGCATCGGAAAGCGGGTATATCCAGGGTGCTGCCGATGACCACGAAGCATGGTCTTATGGACTCACTCCGACAGTCTTCTGGAAGAACAAGGACGTGCTGATGAAGTCGAGCGAGGAAGATGCGCCAGCTCTGATCGAAAAATTGCTCAACGAAGACGGAGGTAGTAGCGCGATCGCAAGTCTGATCAAGCCAACCTCAAAACTGTACATCTCTCCTAGTGACCAGATGAAGCTCGACGGATTCGACGTTGTGATTAGTTGCACACCGGAGCCCTTCGCCCCTTCGATGCTAAAGGACGCCGGAGTCAAACACTACTTGCACCTCAAGTGCCAAACCGGCAAACTGGGCTCGCGCGACCTCCGCACCCAACTGCCCCGAATTCTATATTTCTTCTCGTCCCTGTCAGATCCAACGACCGGAAAGATTCTCGTGTGCTGCCCAACAGGCAAGGATCTATCCGTCGGCACCGCCCTAGCAGTACTATGTCTCTACACAAACGAGGAGGGAGCGATAGACACCAGTGCACCAAAGGAGACAAGTGCCATCGGAAAAGCCTTCATCAAGCAAAGGCTCAGTTGGATAACAACAAGCAACCCCGCGCTAAACCCAAGTAGAAGCACGCTCCAAAGCGTCAATGCCATCCTGCTAGAAAGTCAAGACCCAAAAGCTCTCTTGCAAACCAAGAGTAATGGCACGAACACTGGCATCGTCACCTCAATACCCATTCGAGAAACAAGACCCCTGCCACAAGAACCACAAACAGACGACTCTTCCGAGACAGAAAAGCCGAAGCCCAGCTCTCCTCCGCTGCCTACTTCAATCTTTGAAAACCTACGCAACTCCCCGGACAAACCATGGAGCTTCACGCGTCAACTCCGCTCTACCCTACCGACCCATCCCTCGGGCACAGTGACAGGAACAGCGACGTTCACGTCCTGCAAACTACCAGCCTCCTTTCCACCAACTCTGCTCTACACCGAAGAAGGCGAATTTGCAACAGAAACGGGTCTCAAGTTCAACGCACGCAGGAAATACGTGTACCAACTCAAAACGTCGACATTAGAAAGCACAGACGAGAAAGCAAGAGGAGACTACATCGCCGTCCGTTTCTTCGACGATGAAAAGATGCCGCACGCGGATATCAAGGAT
Source organism: Alternaria arbusti (assembly GCF_024043155.1). Classification (NCBI taxonomy): domain Eukaryota; kingdom Fungi; phylum Ascomycota; class Dothideomycetes; order Pleosporales; family Pleosporaceae; genus Alternaria; species Alternaria arbusti. The sequence goes on along the minus strand of NW_026249951.1, from coordinate 65,514 downwards.
GGCGTGGGGAAGAACGGGGAAGGGGTCGGGGGGTCATTCGTCGACATGGGTGATCTGCAGACGAGTGGAAAGGAGATGAAAGCCAAGAACAAGGAAACGCATCTTTGTGCCGAAGACTTGTATACGGCTAGTTGGACATTCGGACCAGGTGTTGTCAACTCGGCCACGGAGGATGTGTGGTGGGAAGTGCGATACGATGTCAAGGGCCCAAAGAAGGATTACGTGAGTACCACGAGGTACACCCTCATGTGACGGACAGAGAAGAGATGAATATAGGGTATCAAAGCCGATCTACATAACACAAACGACCACGCGCCAGACACTGCGAAACAACATGTTTGCCGCCAAGTAAGGAGTTTCCTGATTTCATGACGTTGCTCCCGTCACTTTCGTTACGAGATTCACAATCTTCAGGAATACATTCACCACGAGCGCAAGCGCGGCGCTCGGTACGAGGATTTGTAGCCACTCGTACCACAGCTTCGGTCGGACGTCTGTCTCGATCCAGCCAGCGCCTTTGAGCGGTGGCCCGCCGTTGACATTGGGTGTCTCGCCCTCGTCGGCTGGGAAACGCTGGTTTTCGAGGAAGTATTGGAGCAGGTCGTCCTTTTCGCGCCATCGGGCAAGGAGCCAGTCGCTGAAGAGCTTGTCGTCGTGGAGGGGAATGTCGGCGATGGCGAAGCGGCGCCAGTACATGTTTACGGACTTTGGAGGGCGTCCTTGGAAGTAGGTACTATAGAGGGTGAAGAGGTCTTGGCCGTATTGGCCAGCGCTGTTGTGTGTTAGTATCTGAAGAATATGGATGGTAGGCTAGACTTACGGAACGCCCTCGTATGCCATTGTGCAGTCGTAGAGGTAGTCTACAGAGCCTTGCAGCTCTTGCAGACAAAAGGAAAGCCCTGTGCTTCGCGGCAGCAGTGCATGTCTTAGATCCTCAATCTGGTTCTTTTCTGCCCATTTCTTGCTCGATGCGCGACCATTCTTGCTAAGATTTGTGCCTTCGGGGAAGATGAGAAGCCACATGGGGTCGAGACCCTTGGAACCGGATAGTGGGCCGTCGTGACTTCTGCTTAGCTTCCTCAGCCTATGTTGGAAGCGCTCCTTGTCCGTGGACCACTTGCGGGACAGGAAGATGAAGCCGAAGAGCCTCATGCCCCAGCCGAGGATTGGAATGTATTTGAGCGACTCCTTGAGGATGATGTAGAGGTGGCCGTGCATGGACGCGCTGTATGCCATCCACCAGAGGTAGACCCAGTCAGTGTAGATCTAGTAGGTGTCAGCTCATTGTTCTACAAGACGTTGCCTGAATAACCGTACCTGGTGGTTTGAAACGAATACCAGCCTTTCTGGAAAGTCGCATTCGAGCAGGCCATCTTCCTTCTTCCTCATCTGTCCTCTTATGCTCTCGTCTCCACTGACGCGCATCGTGACGGGCGCCCACCAGTACGTCATGGTGGTGACGGTCATGCTGAAGTGCTGCTTGGTCATGGCCATCCACGCGTAGAAGAGGTCCTTGCTGTAGAAGTATAGCGGCAGGCCGATGTATTGGGTGATGGCGATGCTGAGACATGACGTTAGTATCCTGTGGGTGGTATTAGCCTTGAGTGTATACGAACGCTATGATGCTGCCGTTGAAGTACGCTGCAAAAAGACACATGCGCAGAAACTGCACAACAGGCCCATGTTTGACCTTGCCGGCTGGATGTTGGGTTGGATCCGGGAGTTTTGGGCCGGAGGGTGTCTTGGTGCGCTGCGCCTTCAGCTTCTCGATGACGGGCACCGATGCGGGCGGCTTGCGCTGCCGGATGTCTGTGGTGGACATGATGCTCGTGGTGTGGGCAAGCATGGGGAGTATGCAGGCAGATCTGAGGAATATGATAGAGAGAGTGTGAGTGCGCGTGCACGCAGGCGGGCGTGGGCGGATGCTCAGGCGGACGAGGGAACTACGGATACGGCCCAGGCATGCGGCGGGGGAGAGTGGGACAGCGCGCTGCCGTCTGCATTGGGCGTCTGGGGGTGAAAGGGCGTGCGAGCGTGGTGTGGAGGAGCAGAGGGAGTAATCAGGCCGCAGCTTTCGCGCATCGTGTCTCCGGGCGCTGGAACTTGGTGCTGCCGATCCGCAGCTTTCCCTCGAGCATGATGACAGCACGGCGGTTCACCCCACTCGTTAGCTCCAGGGCTGGCCTGGTGCGGGCGCTAATCATATCCGGACGCGTTCACTCGCAACTTTCACCTCTTCCACCAGAGGCCCACGTCCACGGGTCGCACCCCTCTGCATGTGATTATGGAGTTTAGTCGCTGCACTTGGACTATCTCCGCGCGTTAGCATTCACTCCGCCCCTAGCATTCACTCCACGCTGTCTGGCATCCTACCGCGGTTCGACTCGTCATCATCCGCTCATATGGCGCCCACTCACCCCTCCAAGCTCTGCGCACAGCTTCGCCTAGCATTTTGGCCCTAGCTTCCTACTCTCTCAAGATGTTTGTACCCCATCGCGTCTTGCCATGGCGCCTCCTGGCTCTACCGGCCCAGACACGGAGCTTCTCTTCGTCTCTACGCCGTCTTGAGATAAGGCAGATTTCAGAGCTTCCCTCGCGCACGACGCCGTCATACATACAGTCGCCCTCGAACACCCTACTGAGCCTGCAATGGCCGTCCCCACCGCGCAACATCCTCGTCACCAAGAAGAAGCGCACGCCAAACATCACCGAGTCCGTGATAGAATTTACGTCCCACATACGCTCCACCTACCCGTCGATAAACGTCATTTTCGATCCCGAGACTGCCGAAGAGCTTCACGAGCAGCTTGCGTTTCCCGTATACACATACAAGCAGAGCCAAGGCGCACCGCAGTACCTTTCGGATAAAACCGACTTGGTCTGCACGCTTGGAGGCGATGGCACGCTGCTGAGGGCTAGCAGCCTGTTCAGCCATGCAGAGAATGTACCTCCTGTACTGAGCTTCGCCATGGGCACCATCGGCTTCTTGGGCGAGTTCAAGTTCAGGGAATACAAGAGAGCGTTTCTGGAGGTGTACATGAGCGGCGCGCCAGACACGTACGCTACCCTCTCCGACTCGCACGGGACGATTCCACCCGCACCACCCACATCGCCCGATGACCCTCTGGACAAGCCACTGAGCTACGCCGACATACGAGGCAAGGCTATGGGAAGCAACAGAACAGCGCGCATCTTGTTGCGCAACAGGCTGAAGGTGGGCGTCTTCGGGCCTGATGGAAAGAGAATCAGTGGCATCGAAGGCGAGGGCGACACGTACGCCCTGAATGAGGTCACGCTTCACCGTGGCTCCAGCCCGCACCTGAAGATCATCGACGTCTACATCAACAATCGGTTTCTGACTGAGGCAGTCGCTGATGGCATGATCATCAGCTCACCTACTGGATCTACGGCATACTCGTTGTCCTCTGGAGGAAGCATCGTACACCCCCTCGTACCGTCGATATGCCTCACGCCTATCTGCCCTCGATCGCTTTCTTTCAGACCACTGGTGCTGCCAGCTCAGACGCCAATCACACTGCGGCTAGGCAAGAAGAATCGGGGTCGCGAAGTCGAGGTCAGCATTGACGGAAATACCATTACAGAGAAACTGGGCACGGGTATGGAAGTCCGCATAGGTGGAGAAGAGGTCAAGCGGGACGCTCGTGGCTGGGAGGGTGGCGTACCCAGCATCGTGCGTGGCACAAGTGGCAAGGAAGACATGGCTGAGGACCACTGGGTCGGTGGACTGAATGCTCTCCTCAAGTTCAACTATCCGTTCGGTGATCAGGAGTCTTGAATTTGCTACAACGAACATCACATGGCTTCAGACCGCGGCGATCATATCAGCTGGTAAAGACAGCAATCATATCGGCTATATAAATGCCCACATCACTTCCTCTTCAGCGTCTCACCGAACTTTCATCACATCAACCTATCATGGCTGGACAAAGCTCGCAAGTTCCTACCCAAGCCCGCCAGTTTGACAGTCCGTCCGGGTTACGTGACTTTGCGAGGCAGAGAGGCTTCATCGCCGATGCCGTCATCAGGCTTCAAGTAGGTTCCAATATTGACGCTTCAGACCAAGACGCAGGAATCTCCAGAAATCTTCACAAAGAGTGTGGCGACTGGCTTGGTGCCTTGCACGACCTTCCCAAGCTGAACGAGGTGAAGAAAATCGAGCTCTACTGTGAGCCCGCTCTCATTACGCAGTGGATGGAGATGCGGGACAGGTTCGTGGAAGCAATTGGATTTTTTGAGCGAGGGGTCACGAAAGTGGGTGTATGGGAGATTGTATTTTTGAACTGATTTTGATGCCGCTGTAGCTAATCCCATGAAATCACATTACATTCATCATTACCAGTTCGCAATGAAGACTGTGAGTATCGTAGTGATACCCAGGTAGAGCAGCACGCGGGAGGTTCTGGCCTAGCTGCATTCATGCTAGCTCACGCTAGATCGTAAGACCCCCTCAAGTGCTGGCCCGGGGTGCTGGAAACCAGGGCTGCGGCATCGACCTTTGAAGAAGCTCCTGCGCCCTTCTTACACGCGCATCGATGTTACGAATTGCTGCCTACTAGCGACTTTCGTTGATGGCGTTGGCGGACACAACCCCTGGCCTGGGCCGACAACAGACCGACGCGACACTGGAGTATGATTCGAATTGACCGTTCAACGCTCGCCGCCGTGGCTGTTCTTCCACGTTCCAGCGTAATGATGCGTAACTAACTGTGGTGATAGTACTGCTTCCTCTTCAGCGCTGTATCTGTTCGTCATCGGTGCAAAAGAGCGACCGGGCATGAACAGCACATCTGCGACGAGCTTAGGCTGTAGAAGCTTCTCCACGTCACTTCCTGCCAGATTGCGGTTCACCATGGCGCCCAGACTCTTGTATACCGCATACGTCAAACGCCTTGGGCCTGTGAAGTCGACCACATCTCCCATCATCTCCATGGTAGTGTCTTCGACGGCTACGCCATGTTCAGCGGTCTTCTTAGCCAGCTCTTCCAAAACGTCATCTATCGCCTGCATCAGATGCGGTGACCGGGGCTTTGCCATGATGGCCCATATCTCCATCTGGTGCAAGTAATTGTCCGGCCAGCCATGGTCGAACTCCCAACCCACAACCAGACTTGTGTTCGCTTTGTACTCCGGTGGAATCCAGTCATCGATGGGTATGTTCTCACAGGAGACGTCGAGATCGAACCAGATGCCACCTTGATCCCAGAGTAACAAGTATCGAAGCAGATCGGCCTTCCATATAGGTACTGGAAGCGCAAGGTAGTTGTTGACGATATCTGGCCTCGATGCAAACGCGGTTCGAACATATTCGTCGCTACTTTCGTCCGTCATGAAGTGCGCTTCGTACTCTGGGTTGGACGTGATGCAGCTATCAGTCCAGTTTCGAGCTTCTTCCGAGAGGCCACGAGGACCCAGCTTGTACCATATTACCCTCGGTATGCCTTCATACTTGGGTGCTTGGACGGCTTCCTGGATGGGCAGGGCGATGTCATCGTGGGCGGGGCGAATGGTGTAGATCTGGTATATGAGAAGAAGGACGCACAAGGCAAAGAGCGACTGATAGCTGACGAACTTGAATTGCAGCCTTGCTAACATACTGGATGAGCAGAATGCCGAACGAAAGCTTGCTGCAATATGTCTAAGCAGAGCGGATGTAGATGCTTCATTATCCACATCGACCTTCATGAGGCTGAAACACGACCGCTGACATTTGAGTCTTTGCAGTCTAGACACCAACGCAAATCTAGGCTTCGTCTTAGACAATCCTTGACAGCTCCGGAAATAGATGGCGCGGATGACCCAATGCCATGGACCCCACGAAAACGTTCGGTGTCAAGAGGTAGCACGGCATATTCAGCCACGTGCGCAACAAAGAATCCGCATTCCTCAACCAAAGAAGAAGGCCTTACTGGCGACCAAGATCCGTTGCTCATTTCGGGGATCCGCAGCCTTACGCCCCACGGTGCGTATACATGCAGCTACTCAAGGCCACGACAGGTCTTGGCCCCAAGACGGCTGGGAAGGTTGTGTCCTGTCGTCCAATAATGGAAAAGGTATGATATGTCTCAGCCCGATTGTAAACCCTCTAGGGTAATGATTCATGAGGGATGGCGATGAAGACCAGTGAACGATCAGTACCAACGACAGCGAACAATCATCGTCCGTGACATGTGGTTTGAGAGGCATATCCCAAGCTCAGCCGCATGCACGAGATAACAGTTCCAACGCTGATCAACAGGAGTTCTCGTGCGCAGACCGATGACCTCCAGCGCCACGCTCCTAGCCATGACAGACTCGTCTTGGTGTGGGAAAAGCGCACCACGCCACAGACCACTCTAATCGCCCAGCACTTCCAGGCTGCCGTCGTGACTGTCAGCTCATAAGCCTCAGGCGTCACTGCACAGGCGCAATCTCAGACTCTCGTCGACTGCTTGAGGTACCGCTCCGACACTTCGCCTGCTTCAACCTTAGGTGCTTACCTCGTTCTGGGTAGCCTGTTCTTCACTCGCTTGAAGCTTACAGACGTTTTCAGACCCGAAGTTCTTTCTACCGTCTTTTCATCTTCCAGCAGACGTGTTCTTCTTTTGGTCGTGCTCTAGTCGGATCTTGGGCTACTATAGTTGGACCTTTGTCCATGTCCCAGCGCCCATGGAATTCATCCTCCCGCCATCGCTTGATGTCGCACTGGACATGAGCAATGCACTCAACTACACTATAGGCGAGAAGATTACGGTGTATTGGACGGAGGCACCGGTCGGTACTGCAGTCTCTATAATACTGTGGCAAGCAGATCCGAAGACCGGCGTATCGATTAAGAACATAGAATACATCATACGTATAGCAAGCACTGTCAAAACCTAGAAGACCACTGGCTAACGATATATAACAGAGAGTGTAGTAAACAGAACGAACCAAGAATGGATTATTAGACCTGAGATTAATCTCAAATTGTCCAACCTGTTCCAATTGGCGCTCTACCAAGAGGGCGCAACAGAACCAGAAGACTTCAGCCGGTATTTCTACCTTGAAGACAAAACCGAATCGACAACAAAATCGTCCCTGTCGCTTTTGCCTTCCAGCTCACTGGGCTCAGCGTCTACCGCGAGCTCCACATCCTCCGCCACTGCGAACTCGATACCTACTAGCACACCAACGACAACACCACCATCCACACCCGCACCCGTACCGATATCCAGCGTAGCACCGCTTGAGAACAGCTTTCCCACATCAGCCAAAATCGGCATCGGCGTCGGGATACCTGTCGCACTCATAATCGGCCTCGTCGTTGGTTTCCTCCTATTCCGTCGTCACAGAAAGAAAGACGTTACCCCGTCACCGATGCCTGACACGCAGATCGCTGAACAGTACAAGACCGGGCCTAATCCTCATCCATTCAACAACAACTCTGGTCACTACGGCCCTCCTCTGAACGAAGCACCACCGGAGAGCTTAGTGGAGTTGGATCCACAGCACGCACATAAACCGCCGACCGATGGGGCAGCGCCGGCGAGGTACGAGATGTAACTCTGAGGATCTTCATCAGAGCAGTATATAGTTGAGTACACAGAGGGAAGGCATCAATCTCTTGCTCATGTGCCTTTTCACTTGTTGTCAGCGATCGTAGTTTATCGTCATTGCCTTTCTTGTAGCATATTTCACATGACGTTACGTCTTCTCGTCCAACATACTAATTGCATCATCTACATTCCATGCCAGCGACTTGACATCGGCGAACAGCCTTACCGACTTCATGGAACCGTCAGTAGTTGGTGTACCGTAACGCTGTGCTTATTTCCGCTCTCTTGGTGACGTACAACAGAACTTCCACGACTTGCTTGGCCGCCTTACCGGGTAACGCGTTGCTCACCGGTCCGTTCTCGACGTCCGGCAACGCCACTAGCCCCCAATGTTTTTCCGTGTAACAATGACTGCATAGGCGGAAATTAGATCGATCCAAGCCCCGCCACATGTGTTTGAGCTTGGGTTGGGTATGCACTGTATCACTTCAACTCGACCGCAGTTAAAGTCAGGCGTAAAGTAAAAGGCTGGATGAGTTGGACACCCGGATTCACGACAGCGGGGCAATGCTATGACCGGGCGGCATGCATACTGTTTTCCGATTTCTCTGCACAGCAGTGACTAATGGACGGGTTTCAAGTGATGTGGCTTGCATTGGGGGCTATGTAAAAAGCAAAAGCACATGCTATAGACGGTAGAGGAGGATGGGATCGAGAGAAGAGGCGGAGCCGACGTGCGCTTGACAATGACCAAAGCGTTCAGGATGCTCAGACACAATGGAACAGGTATCTACCTGGCGCCATGAGAATAAAAAGTGAATCCAAGGTACAGCAAACGCGATGACACAAGAAGCCGGGTATGAGAAACCAAAAACCACAAGGCGAATCAACCGCGTCCTCACCATGAGCCTCAGCGCAGCCTTGCATCAAGCCACCGCATGACTAGATCCCCAAAGCGAGTACATGGGAAGCGGTTCGGGCCGCTTCGTATCGGAAGAACGCTGAGGGCTGGGGTATTCCCATTTGACGTCCTCAAATGGTCCCGCCGCTGCAGAGTCGGTCCTCGCCAGGCTATCTGTATCAGGTGCTTTGATGGATTCGAGCTCAATGCCCTCGTTAGCCTCGTTATCCTTTGACGTGTTCGTGGTTCGATCGGCTTTTCTGATGCAGGCCATGACCAACAGCATGAGGAGGATGTAGCCGAAGAGGCTCGTAGTCCATGCGAGGATGATGGTGCTGAACATGTAGACGTCGCCGGCGGGTGGGTTGGCGATGAGTATATTACTGATGGCTACAACACTATGCTCAATTGAAGACGGGAGGCGGGCTGCTTTGTTAGCAGACCTTTTCGTAGGGCCGACAGAATCCCTTGAGCCGCCAACCGAGTGAGCGTCGTTGTGTTTCCAGTAGATGTCGCCGCGGTGGCTGTGGAAGTCCAGTCCTAGTGTGCTATACACGGCTGCAGCTTTTGTCCAACCGCATAGTTGATCGTTCCCCAGGTCGAAAAGTTGGAAGCCCTTGACTGCCAAGGCGTTTTTAACGATGTCGGGGTAATAGGTAGTGTATTTAGTGACGACGGCGTAGTCGAACATATTGTTCTCATGCGAGTCGCTGAAAGCGATCACTCTGCTGCCGAAGCCGTCGTGCGGAAGGCATATATTAGGCTTCGTGTGGATCTCGACGTTGTCGGCTCGAGGTATGGTTTTGGCGAAGAGTAAGGTATTTAGAAGTAATAGGAGAAGAGCAGACATTAAGAACATGATTGCGATGCGAGAATAGCAGTCTTGAGGTGAGTGATCGGATGCTGCCTGCTATCGGATGTTTGACCGTAAGAGCTGCGGCGCCGGAAGAATGGGGTGGCGTAGTAAGAGTAGAAGTAGTGAGCGCGCGATATCTTATAAACAATCATGGCAGCATGCAGCTTCCGCAAAGTAGGAGTGGAGACGGGGGTCGAGGTGTCATCGTGGTTGCCAAAAGGTGAGAAGGTAGCAGCGATGCTCGCACGGTGCAGTCGCGATCGTTCACCGACTGGGATCAGGAAGGCATGAGGCCGAATACTAAGAGACAAGCTCTTGTCACGAGGCAACGAGGCGAATGCGATGAGCTGTGGAGTATAAAACGGCCTACAGGTCGACTAGCAATCTCCAAATCAATTGCAACTTCTCCGACCCATTACTCCAACTGTGCAACTAGTACTCTTTCACGATACCTCCAATCCACGAGTCAGTCTTCTCATTCATCCCATATGATAACCATGCCTCGGATGCCTTGGAAAAGATCGAACTCTGTCATTGAAATCGAACCAGGCGGTACACGGACGGTAGTGTGGAAATCGAAACAACCGTAACGTGCTATTTCTGACAGCATGTCTGCGGCATAAAAGTCCATATCCGGGAAATCAAGAACAAGCTCGATATTCGGAAGTCCTCGTATCAGTCTTTTGAAGGCAGACAAGAGAGGTTCGCTACCAGGTAAGCTGAGTTTCGCATAAATCAACGTTGATCCGATCAAAATACTGCGTGCGGCGTATATTATCCGGTAAAAGATGTATAAGATCATGACACTGCGCTCGTCCCATCTTGTCAGCGCAATGCGAATCGGTATTGAGGCTGCGAGTGCTTGTTTTCTCTTTATGATCTCGATGACCTCCATGTGTATTTGCCGACATGTACTAAGGAGGGCGATTCCCACTTGAGCGATCTGAAGAGACAAGCCGGGCTTTTTTGTAGCACCGATCTCTGGGAATTCGTGGCGGAAGACTTCGTTCGGGATGTGCTCGTATACCATCAGCCGGAGTTCGGCTGGAAGGTCGAGAAACCTGAAGGTATCGGGACCGGGAGAGGGCAGGCGCGACATTGTTGTTGTATATAGCTCGAAAAAGCTTGAGGGTGTTTGGAAGCAAAAATGAGAGGTGTTCGAATGCAAAAGATGCAAGAAAGGTTTGATGCAAATATTATAGCTGTGAGTAATCGAAAGACTCTGGTTCTCGCATACTGACGCCCGTGGTTGAAGCCACCCGTGCCGACTAATCGTCAACTTGCTAACATCACTATGACCCTAGCAACCCAGTTACAGCAGCGACCAATCAAATTCCAGAATGCCATACGGTCGATAGGGTAACTTATAGCTCGGACCTTTGTCTAGCGTACCCTAAAGATCTACGATCTACTTGCGAGCTTGCGCGGTTGACCTTTGGGTTTCGGCGCTGAAGTAGACTCCGTGGCATCACCGTCAGGCTTCGAATCCAGTTCTTTCTCACGCTGAGCTAGGGCCTTTTCTCTTTCGTCTAGCTCTGCCTGTCGTCGATTAAGATCACTCTCTCGTTGGTCGAGTTTCTTTTCCCGGTCATTCTGGTTATCCGCGTTTTGTGTATCGGTTTTCTCGCTTGCGTTAGATGCTCCACCAGCATCATTACGCATGCTGTCTGTCTCGACTGATTGTGGTTCGCTATCATCTTGCTTCGCATTCAGCTTCCGTGGCTTCTTGCGACCTTGAGTGTCGCTCTTTTGTGCTGAATCTCCGCTTGGTGGCTCTTCAGACTGATTCGCACTGGGCTTCGAGTCCGAATCTCCGCCCGTAGCTTGCGCACCAGCCTTCGCAGCGTCTGACACCTCTTTCTGATCTGGCATCATGCCCTTCGCACTCTCCATCCAACCCTCGTCAATCTGACCTCCACCTCCCTCACTCTTGAACTTCTCAAGCTCTTCAGTCCCGGGCATCTCTTCTTCGTTAGCTTGTCCCATCATCTTTTCCAGCGTCTTCTTCTGCTCTTCGCTCGCTGCCCATTGTGGGAGGAAACTAGTGAGCTTCTTCATTCCCTTCCCTGCTACTTTGCCCATGTTTACCCATGGGCCGTGAAGCGCACCTGTCGCTCCACCTACTCCAGCACCTATCCCACCAAGCAGAGTTGAAGAGATGCCGCCAACCAAAGTCCCGGTAATTGCGCCTAAAGTGGCGCCAGGCGCAACACCAAGGCCTGTGCCCATTGCCATGCCCTGAAAAGCGCCCGAACGAAGATATTTTGCGGTCTTTCCAAATGACTCAGCCTCGATGTGTGCATTTGTAGCTTCTTCTGTCAGCCTTTCCCGTTCATCTGGATCGCTGGCCGCAGCTGCTGCATCCTTCAATTCTTTGGCTTTCTTTTGCGCAGCGAGGGCAGCATTGGCGGCTTTCCCAGATTCTTGCCGCACCTCTTCTTCGGAAACGGCGGGCTTGTTAGACTCTTTGTTCTCTTCATCTTTCTTGCCCCCATCTTTGTTCAACTTTTTCGGAGGCATGATTGTTAGTTGGTTTTCTCAGAGTTGTGGCGGCTGCAGGGTATCCCCTGGTGTACGTCATTGACGCTAGCTTCCCCACTCGAGAACCTGAATTGCACGCGTTCAGGACGCGCTACGACCTTTCCATGTTTTCAACTGCACACGCGTGCTACCAGCGTTGTGGAGATGACTTCTATCATAAAGACTATTAATTTCTTCGATCCATCGTGATGCAAGGGGGATTGCTTGTGCCGACGATGTCAGTTCCACACGCGAGGTCGATGATGACCTATTCATCAGTCAAAGGTTCCAGATGGACAGCGCGACTTGTACGGAGTTTTTCATATTGACACAGAACAGGAACTAGCTACTAGGCGCGGCACATGCGACCATCAGTCCGAACAGTCCAGGCTTCGCTGCCAACGCCGACAGTGGCGTAGAATAGACTTGAAGGATCCCATTTCTTCTTGATCGTCAACAATCTGGCGTAGTTCTGGCCCCAGAACGTATCCTGGAAATTCGGTTGACGGAAATCGGCCTCGTTCACGTACGATCCACTACCAGGTGTTGCAGCCTCAACAAGAGGAATGATCTCGTTCGTCATCTTGTCTTGAGTTGCGAACGCCTCCGACCACGGAGCTGTGAAGTTCCATGGAAGTGTCAAGGTCGCGTGCACGATTGCCTTGCGCCAGGCCGGGTGGACCGACGTTGTTTTCTCCGAACCAAACGCCTTCACATCTGTTCCGACTCCGATCCAGGTCACTCCCTTCTCTACGACAGCCTTCCAGGTTTCGGAGATGTTGCCCACAACACTTCGTGGGATCAAGCGAGTACCGTACTGGGCGATGCCGACCTGGATGTTGCCGAGAGGAAGGGGGCCGAAGTACTTGTCGTAGTGCTCATAGTACGTGTCGAATTCGCTGTATTCAGCGGTGTACTTGACGCCTTTCGAGTCCAGCCTAGCGACGAAAGGCGCAAGCATGGCCTTGACTTCGGCTTCCGTCTTGTTGTAGGCGTTAAGCGGGGAGATCATGAAAAACGAAGACGTGAAGTAATGGACCACCATTGCTCCGGCATCTACCATAGCAGGTAGCTCCTCGTGGAACGCTTGGATAGCGTCATAGAACACGTCCTGGTCGTTGTCCGTGGTGAAGAACGACAGTGAAGCGCCGCCAAAAACAGCTTCCTTGTGCGCTTTGACAGTCATCCCAACCACAACGCCGTAGGTGCTGCCACCGCCGCCGTTAAGAGCCCAGTACAGATCCGCGTTTTCTTTTGTATTCGCATTCACAAGCTTTCCGCTTGCTGTTACGACTTCCCAATTCAGTACGTTGTCGGCAGCGAGGCCGAAGCTAGTACTGATAGCGGAATGCCCACCACCCTGAGTGTAACCGCCAGCGATGCCAACAGTAGGGCACTCGCCTCCAACCACGACCAAGCCCTTGTCTCGGGAAGCAGCCATTAGTTCGAAACCTTGAACGCCGGCACCAATCTTAAAAGCCGGGCCATTGTATTCTGAACCTTCGAACGTCGGAACATGGGTAATTTCCTTGAGATGGTGTGTCCACACCGCTAGTGAGCCCGCGCCTGTGGAACGACCGAGATAATCATGGCCCGTGTTGCGGATAACGAGACGAATGTTCTTGGACGCAGCAAACGCGATCGCGCGCTGGACATCTGCAGGTCCTGACGCATCCACAGCGTAACGGACGTAGTTTCCAAGCTCACATGGGCGGTCTCGAGGCTGGAAGGGATCGCAGCTCTGGTTGGCAAAGAAAGGTGCCATTACAGATGAAGACGATTCATAACTGACTAAACGTTAGAGTGACGTCTTCAGAGCACATGTGTGGAACATACTGGATCTTCTCAAACTGCCAATCCTTCTTCAGACTTTCACAAGTCGCGTCGTCAAAAGTCGGAACGTGGCAGGGGGCTCCGAGTGGTACGGTTGCCACTAGACGTCCGCCTACTGTCTTGTTCAAGCTGTTCCACTCTGCTTGCGAAGGCCATGACTTGTCTCCTGGGAACGATTTGCATTGATTGGGGGTTGGGTTAGCAGAAACGACGCCAAGAAGCGCGAGGACTGGGATGTAGGAACGCATTTCCAGGGCATAGAAAAAGATAAAGTTCTGCGACCTGGAAAATGTCAATGTCCCAGACATACGGATTAATATAAACAGAAATTCAGGCTCCCTGCATGCGCCGCGCTTGACAGTGGCGAGCAAGCTAGAGCAGTTGTGGGACTACAAATCTAGTGTCCGGTGGGGTGGACCGTCCCGGGGTGATACCGCGACCCCGTTTTGTGGCCGTGGCGCCGATTGCCTTGGATCTGAGTCTACGCGAAAAAGACCTCTGACAGTGATATGCAGAGGACCCCAGGTTGTTGAAGGAGAGCGCGCCTCATCATGAACAAGCGATTGATGGATAGCTGTCGTGTCGTCGGAGTCGCGGTGCTGGTGCGGGACGGCGACTTTGCCATCAATTGGAAGCTGGGGCTTGTACTGGACCTTCGGCATCTATCAACAGGGATCGCGCACGGCTTTGCTGCATTGAGAAACCTCCGATGCAGCCGAGCACGTCCACCGCGAGGGCGGGTCGGCGGCTCTCCAGGCGAGATGCAATCGTCCCATATCGTCTTTCTAGACCCTTAAAATTAGGAGATATCTCACCGAGCAGTGCCGAAGCCGTTTCCCGTTACCGTTACCAATATACCTTGGTATTATTTGGTCTAGCTCTAAGAAGAAGGTCTTTTCTGTCGGCCAACACTTGGGCTGCATTGCAACCATGTGCGTTAGCTGTTAGGCTACTATAACTTCGGACAATACTGGGAATATTTACAGGTTTCACCTCGTATGAGAGTCTCCTCTGCTATCGATCAAGGCATGCTTTCCTGACGGGGTTATGATAGACCGGGTAAGGGCCGCGCTGAATCCTACGCGGTTTCGTCCTCTTGGACTGTCAATACGCAGGGAACGGTCGGAACTGTGTAGACGCTGAATCGCAATGGCTAGTATTCTGACCTGTTCTCTCCCAAAGGCGAAAAGTCTATCACCTCAACCAAGGGAGAACTAAACACCCTGAGACCTACATTGACGCTACGTCCTCTTGTTTGCGCATTGCCGTCCCAACGTAGGCTTCAGGCCTGTTCGGTTTTTAACCTGTGCAAAGTACTATTCAATCCCTATTCTGAACGAAACCGCCGTGAGCAAGCCAGTACGATGGGCTGGACCTACAACACTCCCGATGATGTCGCCAACGAGGGGCCGCAAATCACCGCAATCGCAATCGTTTTCACAGCAGTGTCACTGTTGGTTCTGACCCTTCGTTTCTATGTGCGCGGATGCATAACCAAAGCCATTGGAGCCGGTAAGTAACGTGGCACCCAGCTTTTCCTCGACACATAGCTAACGCATCTATCATCGCTAGATGACTGGATACTAGTTGTGACTTGGGTGAGCAATTCGGGTCCCTCCTGTAGTTATGGGACTGACAGTCGCGCAGATAGCATCTTGTGGCTTCGCTGTCGTAACTATCATCCGTACGTTGGCTGCACAAGGGCTGTGACACTGAGACTGATGGTGCGATACCAGAAACCAAATGGGGACTTGGACTCAAGCATCTGAAGGATATGCCCGATGAAAATCTCTTCAACTTTGGACTTGTAAGTATCACCCGCACAAGTGAACGCATTCCAATCCTGACCGAACTAGATACAGTACATGGGTGCACCATTGTAAGAAAATAATTACGACACGACCATAATACGCCTATCTGACATCCGCAACAGCTACATCACCAGTATACTGGGCTTCAAACTTAGTCTGCTGTTGACCTATCTACGTATCATGCCAAAGGGCGCGTCGCGCAACGCTACCATCACCGTAATAGTCGCATGCATACTCTTTCACCTCTGCTTCCTGGTCGTGCAAACGAACCTCTGCCAGCCGGCCGCAAAACAATGGGACCCTTCCATCACCTGGGGCCAGTGCCTGCCAGCCGTCCCCTTCTACACCAGCATGGCATCTTTGACCATTGTCTTCGACATAGTAGTGTAAGTGCCTCCTTCGCGTCTGTCAGCAAATCCTTACTTCAACAGCATGTTCCTACCCTTCCCCGTCCTCCTCAAGAGCCACATCCAGAAGCGGAAGAAAATCGCCCTGTTGTGCCTCCTGGCCCTAGGCACATTCATCACGATCATCCAAGTCCTTCGCATCCGAACCGTTCGAAACCTCGCCAACTACCTCGACTCTAGCAGTCTCATTATGTGGTCGACTGTTGAGAACAACTTGGGTATAATCGTCGCGTCCGTACCGACACTGGCACCCCTCTTCAAGTCATTCGTTGAGAAGACACAAAAGAGCTCATATGGCAACTCGGCAACAAGATCAAAATCTTTGTACGCCCTAAGGTCGAGACGCAGTACCAGGCAAGGTTCTATCCCACTTGGAAGCGGTGTCCATCAAGCGACGCATGTGTCTGGGCCTTTTGAGAGAGAAAGCGAGGAATTCATAATGGGCGATGTCGCTGCTATAACAAAGAGAACCGAGGTGACTGTTTCTTCTCGTGTTCGGGAAGAGTTGAGCGGGCCAAATAATTAGTCACTGTCTTCGCATTTGGTTCAATATCATACTACCACATTGATGATCTTCCCTGGGGGAAGCCTGTACTCTATGTGTTATTACGATGCTTGAGCACATTGCAGGAAGGCTGAGTCGAAATCTGCACAGTCTCATACGGTGCAACGTAGCAAAGCTCGCTTCGACAATTGGTTAATACATCATGAACAATTTATGCATATCTACGTCATGTTTAGTCTAGAAGTCGCAATGGTAGTACTCGGTTGCGGGGAAGCGTCGCCTTCGATGAGTGCAGAAGGCGCAGTGCCCCGAAAACGAGGAGACTTCCTCGGCACATATTGGGCAGGCACGCAGGAGCGGTAGGCGCCGCGCAGCAGTGGCGAGCAAATGACAGCGCTTTCTCGACTCAAGGAACGCTTAGAAACTTGCTAAACAAACGTTCTGAGCACCAACATCGTCGTCCAACTTTTCCCGTTCTCACGAGGCACACTTACCGTACCGTTTTTGCGTCTCGTAGCGTTTTCAGTCTCGTG
The DNA here is from genome assembly GCF_024043155.1 of Alternaria arbusti. Taxonomy (NCBI): domain Eukaryota; kingdom Fungi; phylum Ascomycota; class Dothideomycetes; order Pleosporales; family Pleosporaceae; genus Alternaria; species Alternaria arbusti. The sequence goes on along the minus strand of NW_026249951.1, from coordinate 48,613 downwards.
ACATTCCCTTTTGAACTACACAATGCAGTGCTGCGAATCGGACGACTCCAGTGTCTTCTACGCATTAGCACCCGATCCCTTGCGATACGCATACACCAATTCCAATACGTCGATTCGCAAGCCTAGAGCTATCAAATGCCTTCACAACCGCTCGACTCCTCCGTCGAGTTTCTGCGCGTCTTCTTTGGCCATCCTCGCATACCTATAGAGGATGAGGAGCCGATGCGAAGACAGATCGTCTACGTAGATGAGGAGGATACCATCTCGCACAACCCTGAGGCATACTACCTCTCATCTAGTATGATAGAGTCGTCTGAAAGCGAATCGCCGCTTAAAAGAAGAGCTGAGCGTAGCCCCAGTGGCGAGTCACACTCACCTAAGAAGGTGCATCTGCGTGGAGGAGATGGCATCTCAACGAAGCCAAGATGACGCATATATGATCACGAAAGTGCGATCACGGATCGCAACTCCGATGCCGACGGCACACAACTGCTTGATGATCTTCACTTCACGCAAGCATTCACTATTCAACTCGCAGCCGAACAGCAGCGTGGACTTCCCCAGGGCGAGATGAAAAGCAAACTTCACGCGATGAGCATGATCCGCCAGTGACAATAGCGGATGACAACACCGGAAGCGCAAATGCGCTACACAAGTCGACAGACCGAAACCTGGCACAAAATAGCAGGATCTTGTCATCGCCTGACAAGGACGAAGTGGAGATGATCGAGGAGAGGGGTGAACACAGTGCTTTAGACCACGAATACTAGGAGAGCAAGTTGTTTAAACCTTTGGATTACCTAGAGTATACCGCTGGTGAAGCAGGACGTATCTACTAGGCAGTCGATGCGTGAGAGATATTGCATACGTCAGAGACTGGCAGTTTGTCTGGGATGACGGGTGCGTAAGCTGGAAAAGATAGCATAATGGGTATGTAGGAGCAAGAATCTTGCCCAGGCCGAAACATTGATGAAGGTTCCAAAAGAAAAGTAAGCCGAGTCGCATCGATGCAGTCAGAGTACCATGTAGGTGATCTGCAAAGTGGAATGAAAATAAAGCGCTGCCATTACAAAGGTAGCGGTCGTTACAAGGGCATGATTGGAGGCATCGGGCACATCGGTACAACGCCTCTACTGGCAGTCACAGATGCGTATCCTTCTTTGATCTGATGAAGTTAGCGATGATCCCGCGACATTTCGGATCTCCCCTCATACCCTATCGAAATGGGTGGTGGTCCGGAAAGCGCCACCATTTGTTTCAGGCCCATCGCTCCAATAAAGACGTCTCAACCACGCGTGAAGACGCGGATAGTCCAAACGTATCATCTTCAAGTTGCATTTGAAGAAGGGATAGTACGCCACGTCGAAGCGGATGAGTGTTGTGTACAAGCGAACGTCGGCCTCGGTGATATGTTGCCCAAAAAGGTAGGGGTAGTGCTTGGGTTGTGAAAGATGATCCTCTAGACGATCCAGCGACTGGAAGAGCTTGCTGACATGTTCATCATAGGATGCCTGCGATGTCGCGAAGCCGACCTTGTACACGCCGTTGTTAATCGTGTCGAATACCCATAAGAGAAGGCAATCCATCTCTTTCAGAATATGCGGGGGTCTGAAGGCAGCCACACCCTTGTTGACCTCGCGACGCTCCGGAGGAAGAAGAGGGTCGAATGCGTCGAACAGGATGCGGATGATGTCGGCGCTATCGTTGTTGACGGCAGTACCTAAACGATGTTAACCCACAATCTATTTCTCCAACCTTCAAACTTATTTACCCTGGCGTTGATCCCACAGCAAAGGGATGGTGATTCTCCCATTGAAGCTTGGGTCCGCCTTCAGATAGATCTCTTTCAGGCATCTCGCGCCAGACACGGGGTCTTTCTTGGGCCCGCTACGCCCAGAGAAGAACCAGCCATGCGATGCGTCCCTTGCATCGACCTCGACCAAGTCTATGACATCCTCGAGCCCCTTCAAAGCGTGTACGATGGTGGTTCGGTGTGCCCAGGGACAGACGTAGTTGATGTACAGCACGTATCGGCCCTTTTCGACAGGGAAGCGCTCGGATGGTATGGTATGTCGGAACTGCGAAGGCATATGGTTCCACTGCCCGTTGGCATCAACAGTGTAGCGAGGTATTAGCTATGCAGAGAGGTCAGTAAGCGTGGGGTGAGCACGCCCAGGAGAAGTCTGGAGAAAAAATGCCTAATCAAACCTTCGAAACCATCATAGCCGGTGGCTTTACGACTCCCTCGCTGAAGCTACGCAAATTAACTCCGAGTACATCTTGTCCGCAGAGGACAATGCCATAGCGCTGTTTTAAGGGAACCAGCTTTTTCCATTGTAACCTGGTGATTACAAAACAGTAGGAGGCGGGCAAGGGCGACTCTGATTAGTATAGCACACCGTACGCGAGCGGCAGCTTCTTCGGGTTGGCGAGCTGCCAAGTGATTACCGAAGCGCATCAGGCGCTTCGACAAGCCTTGTGGCGATGGTGTTACAGATGGTCGATGGTTTTTGTCAAATATCAGAATGGCTTCATTGCGATGCGGTCGACGAGGGCATGTGAGGGTTGAGCTCGTGCCATGCATCCCGCCGATCAGCCGAGGCCTGCTTAAGCGATGGTTTAGCTTCAATGCGGCGCACGCGATCCGTCTGTCTTCCTCAACCACCCAACCTGCGTCGCACAGCGTGCAGCTGTACTTCCTTTTTGTGATGTCTATTACATATCCCGATGACACCGAGACTTGCGATGGGTAGAGCTGCCGCTGGTGTAGCGAACATGACTGGCATCGTATCGATGCGACAGCAGGAGATGGAATCGCGGAATCTCGGCCGTTCAGTCATCACGCTCCTCGACGACAATCTCTCAGAGCGCGCGCGAGATGCGATTGGCTACCACGTTTCATAAAAGCACCGCTATACGAAGTACGCGTTGTTCACACCCCCCGAGCATACCCGTCGGAAGGAAGCGGTCGCACCACTGTTAGCTTGTATACGTCAGTACAAAGACTAGCCTCCTAGCACTGCCTGTGCTTAATGGACGTCGTTTGGAAGCGCGACACGTCGGCTGGATTCGCGAAAGGCCTTGAACGCAACGCGTTCGACAGCATTACATACATGGCATGGGGCTGAAGGACGCGTCAAGTTTTCATCGTCGCATCCTCTATACAATTGCCAAGAGAAACGTCACCAGTCATCGTGCGAGCTGAGCTTCTCAGACTCGGCCTATAGAGCAATCTGCGGCTCTTCGGAAGGACACAATTGACCGCCATCGCAGCAGGTCCGAATCGCGACGTCTGGCAGGACATGCACACGTTTTTGCACGATGACAATGAAGTCAGGCTAAACTGCTGTTCCTCGCTACTGCGTCAATGGAACAGTACGTGGTTCGGGCTCATACATAACCCTTGACATGGAGGTTTACCTTCTTTCGCGAGAACTTCATTCCCTCTCTTTGCTATAGGTCTTTGATGCTTCTAACGTGTTGTGCATGACACCTTGGCCAGAGTCACAGTTCTTTGGCAAATGAAGATCAGAAAACCTGACCGCAGGTCTGAGTGCTGATCTTTTGCGAAGATCTGGGTTCCCAGCGGCTATATTGAGCAACTAACGAAACGCTTGCCGCGGCTCAACTCATCACCAGTTTATTTACCGAAGTATCATCCGAGACTCTTGGTCCCCACTAACATGCATTCGATTTCCCCAGATTTTCTCCTCAATCAGTGTTTTGCCAATCAACCATTAATCTACTTCGGTCTCCTTGGCGGTCTTCCCCATCTATTCGAGTATCGTCAATGGGTCAGATCGACCACGATGCGGCAAACCTGACAGAGTGGGCTTTGCGCAAAGGACTAGTATTGTGCATACGCATACCGCTAGATCTTCATATATAAGATGGGTGTATGAAAAGGACTGCCGCTGAAATAGCGACCACGACTCGATGACCCACCTGGACTTGCTGCCGACATGCTGAATTCCGCCCTGCTCTCACTGTTTGGCCTTGTGCCCAGCGTCTTGAATGTCGCTTTGGCACAGACGTTCACGCCCGCACCTGGAAACTTCCCTGCTAAAGGTGATGGCGACTTCGCAGGCGGTATCTTCTCGGTATCCTTGTCCGAGCTACCCAAATATACCGGCGCTGGTGGAACCGGCCCTGAGTCCCCCAAAGGAAATGGCGCGAAGACGTCTGGCTCGGGACCCTACCCAGCGCAAATGTTGACCGACTCTACACTACCGAGACACACCATCTTTGCACCCAAGACCCCTCCGACTGGCAACCTTAGCCTCCCTTTTATCGCATGGGGTAACGGCGGATGCGGCCTCAATGCCGGTATCTACGAGCGGCTGTTGGTAGAAATCGCCAGCTATGGATACGTTATCGCTGCAGATGGTACACCTGACGGCTCTGGATTCCAAGCTGGTCAACAGTCCAAAGTACAAGACATGCGCGATTCTCTGGACTGGGCATTCGCCGGCAAAGCGAAGAAATACGGAAACGTCGACTTGACTAAAGTCACGACAGCGGGCCATAGCTGTGGAGGTCTCGAGTCCATGTCGACAGCGTATCACGATAACAGAGTCAAGAGAATCATGCTCTTCAACATTGCCATCTTCCAGGATGACAGGAGGTACCTACTCAAAGAGCTCAAGGTGCCTATGGTGTACTTGATAGGAGGACCGAAAGACATGGGGTACAATACCGTGAGTCTACCTTGAAGACCAGACAGTTCCCGGTCTCTATCAATGCTAATTCTCGATAGTCGGCGAAGGATTACGCTCTCCTGAACACGGGTACTCCCAAGTTGAGGGCCAACCTCGATACTGGCCACGACGGCACCTTTGCAGCTACGAATGGTGGAAAACAGGGCAAAGCGGCTGTCGCATACCTGGAGTGGCAGTGGAGGGGCAATGCGACTGCTCAGGCATACCTACTTGATGGCGGTTTGGAGAAGGATAACTGGGTTGAAGAGCATGCCAACTGGTCTTGAGATGCTGTTGTTGTTGCGTGACAGACGGATCATAGTGACAGAACTCGCTGTGTACACACGCTAGGCGAAAGAAATCTATGCGCAAAGAGAGTGAAAGTCCGTTGAAGCATCAGCATTGTACCGGTGAAGAATCCTGTGGTGGCGCGTTTCTCGAGCTGTGGTGCGATGCCTAGGCGGAGGCTGTGAGCTGCAAAGCTGAACGAACACGAGGTCAAGTGTCTAGGCAAGGCACATTCATCGATTAAGGAATGCGCAAGCGTGAATGAATATATGTGAAATGCACGACATATTCGCAAGCAATAACACCGCAGCATTGTTCCAGTCTCGCAGTGCATACACAAGAGTCGCCTAGACAGAGCCCACGTCATCGCCCTCACCCATAGCAACCAGCGACCAACGCCAACGCCAAACGGTTCAACCAGGCACGCCCATCCCTAGCCCTTAAACCGCCTAACTCACTCGGTACCCGTTCTCGCCCTCTATTAATATCCACCAGCGTCGCTACAGTGTGGTTGCCGGGTTAGGCACAAACCCTGCAGAAGCGAAGAAGCGGGCTGCGCGGCGGGAACGCGACTGGGCAGTTTGGCAGGCTTGCGGGATCCACCAAGCAGTGAGGCTGAGACTCGAACCGTGTCTGACATCGACGCTGCGCCCTTCCATTGTTGTCCGAGGAGACTACGACATTCTTTCGCGGCTCTGTTTTCGCATCTCCTTACGCATACGAATCCAAGACGTTGTTTGTTGTTTAGCAATTTGCGTGACGCAGAGAGCAGACTCGGTAGAACCGGAGGTTACCCGTATTGACGTATCTCTGTTTACGCTCACCCTTCTGGCCTTTCCGCGCCCTTCCACGCATACTACGACTTTGAGATCGGGGACATAGACACATCCACACAAGATGCGGATACCGCAGTCGTACATCCAGAAGTGCAAGGTGGTGGCACATGTCTTCCAGGCCATCTTCGTCTTCATAGCCGCGTGTCTTACCATCGCTGTCATGACCAAGGATGGCCCCGTTGAGGGACCTACAAAGTACTTCTTTGCTATGGTAAGTTGCACTCTGTCCTTATTATACAGTATCATTTTCAAGATGGTCTCTTACGTCAATATGGACATGGCTGACAAAGGGTTGCTCGCAGTGCTTCGTCTCCATTCCCGCCATAATCTACCTCACAATGGTACCCATGTGGTCGCGCGCCCAACGCTTCGCCTCCGCCTACGCTTTCCTCGCCGTCGACGCTTTATACACTATCCTGTGGTTCGCCGCCTTCATCTCGGTGGCCATGTGGAACGCCCACGGTATCAAAGAGGGAGCCAAGAAGGAGAAGATTGCAGATGACGACCGCAACTGCACAACATTCTTATACGGAGATGAGGCCAAGTGCAAGGTCAGCAAGGCCGCTGTAGGCGTCGGTGTCATGGTCTTGTAAGCACCCTTGCAACCTCGGTGTCGAGTAGATCAGAACGTCTACTAACCCTCATACAGCCTCTTCTTTGCCATCACAACCGGCGTATCCGGCTACTACCTCCACAAATACCTCCGCGAAGGCGTCATGCCCTACCAATCCTCTTCGGAAAATACCCACTACGCCTCCGGCGACTCCGCCTACAATAACCCGAAGGACGCAGCCTGGTCGACCGAGATCGAGACCGCAAACGGCCGCGACTCCTCAGACTCGCTCGATCGCCGCACCGACCGCGGCGGGAACCAAGAAGAAGACGAATACGCGTTGCTGCACAGCACGGAAACGGATGAGGGGAGGCACCCCGGCCGGCCACTGAGTTGGGGCGAGGATAGGAACGGAACATATGGCAGCGGTGGCAGGGGAGCTGTGCCTCCGTATGCAGAGTACAGAGACAGCAGTGCGAGCATAGCTGCCGGCGTGGACGCGTTGAGTCCGGGCGGATATGAAGAATTTAGAAGAGAGGCTGCTGCGGGGCCTCTTGGTAGTATGGGTATGGACAGAGCGCCCAGCCACAGCGGGAGTGGGTATAGCTTTAGTGGTGGACCGGAGCGGTTGAACTAGAGGTAGACTGTGGATAGGACAGCAACGTTGCATTGTTTCTGCATATGAGCGCTTCTCTTGCTTTCGAGTAGGTCACCTTGCATTGGGATTGCGGTTGGGCTAGGCGTTGTCTCTTGGACTTGGTTCATACGTTGTCTGCGCTTTAGCGAATGGCTTCTATATACGAATACTCATCTCTTCGCATAGCACTCCACAACACAAAGCCTCGATATCTGCCATGACACCGTCGTGAGTGTTGTGCTGGGCTCGAAGAGCCCGAGGTATTGCATTACCGCTTCGCGAAGCGTTGGACAAGTTCTAAGTCGCGCTCGTGTTGCCCATTGATCGTATAGAACCAATATGCTTCTTGCTTCCTCCACCACCGGTTGGGTAGGTATGCTTCCCTGGCATCTTGTCAACAAAACTTGCGCCTAAATGCACATATGATATGGGTGATTAAATGACTTACAGCATATAATACTCATCCCGCTGATAGGGAAACTCCAGACTCGGCGGTCCATGTTTCGCCAAAAAGGCATCCGTCTCCTGCGCAGCATCTGCTTCCGTCATTTCTACATGGACACGTTTATTCCCTCTGTTCCTCGAGTGCCGCCGTATAGCTCGCGTGGTACTTTCCAGGTGCCGTTCTAGAATTGCCGCGTGCCATAGCGAGTTGTCTACCGCTTTGCGCGCTATACGTGCGTTGCGCGCTACGAGCTCTTGGTTCCAGTCTGGTGACTGCCCGCGCGGTATGATGGGTATCGGGGTGCCTGTGTCGAGGTGGTTCTGCCAGTGCGCAAAGTCTAGGACTAGGCCTAGGTTATTCCACGTTAGGATGCAGGTCAGACATGTGCACAGCTGGCATGGATCTGGCGATTGTATGTGTTGGTATGGACGGTTGTGTATGCTGAGTTGCTTTTGGCGCGCGGGGTCAATCAGGAGGGTCTGTATCGGTGCGTCGACGTCGGCGAGGAGTCGGGGCGTGGGGAGGCATTTGATGAGGATGTTGTAGCGGCGTGCGATGATGGCGTCGCCAATGACGTTCGCGTTGGCCTCGACGATGCTATGGAAGCGGTGGTTGACGAAGCTGAACTCGAGAACGTCGTGGGGACGGAGATATTTGAGCGTCTCGAGGATGAGCTCGGTCGGCAACTTTGTGATGTTTACGATGGCGTCGCGTTTCTGCTGTCTCGTCGCGTTCTTGCGCTTCATGCGCTCCGTCTTCTTGTTCTTGAGCGTAAGAGCAGCCGTCTTGTCCTCGAGTGGTTCGTCATCGTCGCTAACGGCATGTCGTGGCATAATGGGAGCACCACATAGAAGAAAAAAACTGAACAGGTCTGCAAACTACATCAGGACAAAAACTTGCAAAGAAGGTGACCCAACATCAACGTAGGCTCTAGGCTGTTCAGTGTTTTCCTAGGTTGGCGTGGGAGAGGAGACAGAAGTTCATCGGACAGTGACGGCACACGTGTTGAAGCCGAACTGAGGGTTGCGGGGAAGTCGCCTGCAGCCAATCGGGTATAAGAAAAGTCCGCACAGTCTGGATGTAGCCTATTACGTAGCATGGTGTTCGCCACCAAAGCACGCGACTGCTCACGACGATTTCACGGTCGGCGTGAAGGAGAAATCTGATTGGTTAGTTCATGAGCACATCGGCCAAACTTCAGTATGGCGTCATGTATCATTTCTAAGCAGTGGAGCGTACATAAACACCTGCAGCATCAGCTCCTTCTTACTTCTCAATTAAGAACCCCACTCAACCTGATCACGATAGAACCACGCTTATGAGCATTGCCACAAGACTTGCGACTTTCATAAGAGCAGCCCGAGCCAGCTACAGCCACCCCTCTCCACAGCTACATCAGACAGCTTCCTACAGCCCGTACCTGGGAAGCCACACGCAAACCCGTTTTCTCCAGTCTGAACCTCACACAACCAAGATGACGACAGCAAGCTTCTCCCACATCGACACCAACTCCTATACTGGAAAGCCTTGGGCCAAGGTAGACGGACCTGGCACCAGCTTCTCGCACAAATGGCACGAGCGATCCGTCCACAATCTACGCGGCCACGAACATAAATTCAACACCGACAACTCCGGTTTCGCCGTCTACCAATATCCCGCCAAAGAGAAAGCCTTCACAGACGACGCAGCAGTACGAGAAGGCTACTACGCCGAAGTCGAAGCCTTACTACGCAACAAGCTGCCAGGCGTGAAAAAGGTCGTCATCTTCGACCACACGATCCGGAGACGAGACAAGAACTCACCTAGGCAACCAGTCCAGCAAGTCCATGTAGACCAGACCGAAGCCGCCGCAGAAGCACGTGTACGCCGCCATCTCTCACCTGAAGAAGCCGACGAATGGGTAAAAGGCCGCTACCAAATCATCAACGTCTGGCGACCTATCGAAAACCCTGCTTCAGACCATCCCCTCGCCATGATAGACTGGAGAACAACATCGCCACCCGATTTCGTTGCTACAAACCTCCTATACCCTAAGCGCGCCGACTCCATGGACGTCGACGATAGGGGTAAGGAAGTCCTTCCTGATCCAAACAACCATACTTCCACAGACGGCTACGAGGTCAAGGGCGAAACTATGTCGGTGGCAGCGAACGACCAGCACAAATTCTACTACCAGAAAGATATGACGCCTGAGGAAGTTATTTTGCTCAAGTGCTATGATAGTTTCGGGGAGGGTATGTCTCACGGCAAGAAGGGTGTGGCTGTTAGAACACCACACACTGCTTTTGCGGATCCGAATACACCCGAGGATGCACCGGGTCGGCAGAGTATTGAGGTTAGATGTTTGGTATTCTATGAGTAGGGTAGCTGTGTCGAAATGAAGACAAGCTAGCTGTTCAAAGGTCATCACACGCATGTAGTTGTTGAGCTGTATGTCGTCAAGTTTATATTTAATTAGTCTATCTAAGCGAATCTATAGCCGCAATCACACTAAACTTTGGTATCGTAAGACCAGGAACGGCGTGCAAACGATCTATCGCGCATACAACAGTGAGAACATCCATCTACGCCTTCGTGTGGGCTTCAACGCGTGCCTCGGTAGATTCCAACTCAAACGAGTCGGTATCCTGGGGCCTCCAGAACTTCTTGTCGCCCTTCATGGCGCGGATAAACCAGGGTTGAGCGCGTGGCGAATCTGAGCGGACTGGAATGAAAATGTTAGTGCAGCTTTTGGGAAGGAATCAGTACATGGAGAGACTTACAGCTCCAGTATTCCTTGTTGTCATAGTCGGGTGGAAGTAGGCGTCCGCCTGAGATGGCACCGAGAGCCCATGTTGTTGTATTTATGATGGCGTAGCACATGATTCCAGCGATGAGACCGTACGCAATGGAGTAGGAGAAAGGCATGAACATGAGTGTGACGAAGGCGGGGATAGAATCGCCTGGATAGTTCCAGTTGATGGCCAAGACACCGCGCATCATCATGCAGCCGACCAAGATGAGTGCTCCACCTGTTGCCCAAGGCGGGATGGAGGCGAAAATGGGTGCGAAAAAGAGGGAGATGAAGAAACAGATGCCCGTGGTAATTGCTGTGAGACCTGTGCGACCGCCTTCTTGGATACCAGCCTGTAGATATTAGTATGGAGGAAACTCAAAGCAGTCAGATATGGTACTTACACCAGACTCTACGAAAGCGGTGACAGGCGAAGATCCAAAGAGGGAACCGATGGAGATGGCAATAGCGTCCGCTGAATACGCAATAGTCGAACGGGGAAAGTCGCCCGTGTCAGGATCGACAACGCCCGAGAAGCGAGCCATGGAGTACAAAGTACCCGTCGCGTCCAAAATATCGACGTAAAGCATAGTGAAGACGGCCAGAGCAAACTGCCCGCCCACGTTGGACAGATCCCAATCCTGTGCCAACAAAGTGTGTTTGATAGGATGGAAAGCGACAATGTTCTTGAAGAACTCGAAACGGCTGTCACCAACTGTTGTGCGGGGGAAGTAGGTGATTGAAGTGTCGCGAGGCCAGCAGAAGATCGAGACCAGTGCAATACCAAAGATCATCGACCCACGGATTTTGTACGTCATGAGAAGTGCAGTGAAGACACCGCCCACAAGGAAGCCGAGCCACATGGTTGGGTTGGTGGCTTTGTGAGAGAGACAGGAGCCAGTATCCGGGTCGAGGTATTCCGTAGGGCAACCTCCAAGGTCAAGTGGCGTGGCTTTAGCTCCTGTAATGGCACCGATACCAGCAGAGTATGAAAGTCCGATCAGTGTCAAGAAGAGACCGATTCCCGCACCACATGCGACTTTGATGCTAGCAGGAATTATGCGGGCCAACCATTGGCGAATACCAGCGAGCGAGAGGGCAACGAAGATGAAGCCTTCGACGAAAACAGCGGTCATTGCGACACGGTAGTCGATGGGACCAGTGCCGTGGAACCCCACGATCTGATACGCCAGATACGCATTAAGGCCCATAGCCGGTGCGAGCGCCACTGGAAGGTTTGCAAGGAGGCCCATGAGGAACGAGCCGAGCGCTGCGATGGCGGCGGTAGCAGTGACAAAGTCGCGGTTGATTTCGAGGAGGCAGAGAGAGTAGGCTTCATCGTTGATACATGTTGGGTCGACAGGGTCGTTGCAGACACATGTCGCACCGGAGTCTGTGAGGACGGAGGCCTACATGTGGTGGTTTCGTTAGCACACGTACCACTTTAACAGCATGGTTGACTTACGTTCACAGCGATAATGTATGCCATGGTGAAAAACGTCGTCAGTCCAGCGCGCAGCTCTGTCGTAAACCTCGCATTCTTGATCTCATTGGGCTTCAATGGTCAGTATTGCGTGCTATGTTGGAAATGCAAGAACGACTTACATGCCCTGATCCGTCAAGATGAAAATATCTGCCCACAAATGAAGCGGAAACCACATCATTGAGAGCAGCTTTGTTTCGTTCAATGAAACCCATTTTGAGAGGCCAAAAGCAAACCAACGGGTGTGATAGAATGGTGTAGCACTACGAGACCATCGACACCCCAGGTAACGACGGAGATCAATCCCCAGATATACCTGCCGTGCTCAAAGAGGAAGATACGGAGACTACACCTAGTGCAGGGGATGGAGCGTAGCAGGCTCGCTCGCGTCATGCAGGTGCCCGCAACGATCCCGTAATGAGTTCGCGGTAAGCCACATAAGGCATCCTCCGTGATCGGAGATGGATTCTCGTTAAGCGAATGTGGAAGACACTATATGCCTAAAAATCTGCCGTTCCGTTATGGCAGGTCGAACGGCTAGGTGTGTTGCTGTTTCATCTTCTCATCCAAGCCGTCCCTCGGTGGGATACAACCGCGCATACGCCACTGAAGAACCGTCCGCCTTGGCTATGTCACCTCCACTAAAATGTGGTCGTCGGATTCCGGGTTGTGGGCCGCACCGAGTAATCCACTGGCATTAGCACAGTGTCTAGATAACTTCAACTGAGCCAGGAAGCGAAAACGAGTCAAGCAATCGATACCTAGATACGTAGTAGTGACGTCGGGTGCCATGTACGTGTATGCTTTGCACCACCTCCTTCAACATCTCAGCGGTATTAATTCCATAGCTGCCGAGGCTGACTGTGTGCGGTGCATGTCGCAAATAAGTCTAGCCGTTACGAAGTTGCGGTCTTGAAGTCTAAAGGGTCGAAGACCGATGGCGCATCGGCAGAGGAATCTGACTTGGTTACTGGACATCAGGAACGAAAGGTACCTGACTGTCGGGTCTTCCAAGAAGTTCTAACGAGTCGCAGAATTCCCAACGATGGCTTTGACGTGCTCGATCCAATGGCTGCTGTGCCGCTTCCCGGGGCTCTCATGAAGGGGGAAGGTAAGCGGTCATCTAGCAGACGCTAAAAGTGGCTGGTGGCGCACATGTGATAAAACCGTCTTCATGTGCCTCCAGAGTACGCGTCGGTGCTGCATAGGCGGTAAGGAGTGACATGCTTGCGCGAGTGTGTTGTTGCGATTTGCAGGAGGAGGGAAGATCTTGGTACTATCATCGTCCAGTACCCCTCTGGTTTGGGTTGTCAGTTCCGAAAGTGTGGGTTGGGAAAGGTCACTTGCGCTGATCATCATCTGCCCTGTTATCGATGGGGACCTCCGCACTAGTTTCGGCGCTATTCTCGGTGGGAACCGGGCGTCCTAGTGTCGCTGGCCTGTAAGGCCACCAACCACCACTGACTTGGAACACCCAACACCAAACTGCAATCATCACGCTAAAAACGCTAGCCGGCTCAGTTGGCGAGATTGAGACTATTTCCCGCGAACGGGCTGGCCTAACAGGTGGTACGTGTTGTGACATGCCGAAACGATGAACTATTATCGAGCGAAGATCCCCGCCTGGAAGGCGATGAGGGCACCGTATCGAGATAGTCGACATGTTTCCAACATTTGATGTTCCTCCTCAACATGCCGAGACAGTAGGAGCTCGCAAAGCAAGAAGAGCAAAGGAAGATGATACGACCAGACGGTCTTTCTCGGCAACCTCGCAGTCATCCGGGAGCACGCACAGCAGCAAACGTCAAGATGCAACGAGCTCGTCAGACTCAAGATCAGGAGGAAAGAGTGGTCTCGGCGGTTGGTTCAGCAAGAATAATAAAAAGGGCATCCAGGAGATCGCTCCGCTGTCGACATGTAAGGAGACACAACGTCCAAAAGAGCTGGCGATGAAGCCAGAGTCTGAACTCGTACTTGACCAAGGACCGGCACCACCCACTGCTCCTCTAGATACACAACATCAAGTATCCCAGAGGCCGCTGTCCCAGCGTTCTGATCAAACATCCCGAAAACTCCAGCCGCCATGCTTTCCACCCCCGCTGCCATCTCCTCCTCCGTCTGGTGCACTGCCTCCTACGCCAGGGATGCTTAGCCCTGTCAGTATACCAGGTACGTACAAATCGTCTTCTTGATACCTTAGCATGGGGTTTCGACTACCATGACTGCGTATGTAGTCTCCTGGAGTATACATGTACGAGCCGTGATCTCACGCGGATAGCATGCTTACACACGCTGCAGATAGGAAGTCACAGTACTCCACTACTTCTCGCGCTTCATCCAACCCATCTAGCGTCACACACTCAAACCACAGTGTCTTTTCGGGCGCTTCGGGGTACGAGACTGCTCTCTCGGACGATGCTTTCGATAACCCTCGCCCTTCTAAACCTTCATTCAAGCCTCAACCGGTTTCACGACCACCTTATTTCGAACCAGTCGAGCGCGGTTCACGAACTGGCAGTACACATAGCAGTGAACGTGTCCAAAGTGTCAAAGTCGCTCAAACGCCGTTCACACGGGCGCTGACGAAGATGGAGAATGCTGGTACTCGCATCATGTCTGCTCGGTTAAGCGAAGAGTGGGACGGCTTGGACGATGACGAGAGCTTCCAAGAGATTATGTTCGAGCAACGGCTATGGGCACTAACTGCCTATCAACGATTGACGCAGAACAAACCCCTGCAGTCACCTGCGCATGAGTTACTGAGTAATAGTCAACCAGCAGATCAGAGGAGGGTACTCCAAATACATGGTTCTCTAGGTATGTCTGTCCTGCAGCTTTGCCCCGCTCGAAACACGCATTGATGCTGACTGCCGCAGCGGATGGATGGATGCTAGCACACCATTACCCTGCAGTGACAGTATATACGCTCTCTACCACCAAGACTCAGCCAGCTACCACGTACCCTGCGCCTCTCAACCATCATACACTATACATTCCTTCACTTGCATCCCCAACGCCGTTTCCCGATAACTACTTCGACGCCGTTATCTCGCGTTCCGTCGCGACAGTTCTTCGAAACGACGATTGGGCTCGGTCATTCTTTGACTGCATGCGTGTGCTCAAGCCCGGTGGACAAATCGAAATACTCTCAGTGGATGCGCACATGAGCTGCGAAGGGCCCAAGCTATCATCATGGGTTGACGAGTATCTTTCCTGTCGGCTGGAAGCTCACGGCGTGAGCAAGCAGGCTTCAGACACTGTCCTCGACACAATGGAGATTGTAGGCTTCGATAACATTCGTCGCGCTCGCATCGCGCTTCCAGCGCATCCACCCAAAGTGGCAGCTAAAGTGGCGCCATCTGCATCACATACTTTTGGTGCTGCGATCCCGACTCCCACGCCTCAAGATACTCTAGATACGACGAAGATGATGGCTTTCCTCGGCCGCCATTTCTATCAGGATCTTTACAGCAGGTTCATAGACGTCAGACAGGGAGATGAGTGGTTCTGGTCGGATAAGGAGATTCGGGCGGAATGTGATCTCTACAAGACAAAGACGGTACTGACTATTGCTTGCGGGCAAAAGTCTACAAGTATGTGCCACAGCGGGACTTATCTAGATGACTAGATTAGGCTCAATCCATTCTTTGATGAAGTATAGGAAAATCGCGTTTCGTTGTATCCTAGATGCTATTGTCACTTTCTTTCGTTTCTATAAATGGAGGAAGTTGCTGCAGCTGGGAGCGTCGCCACCGCTAAACAATTCTGTCCATCACTCGTTTCACACTCATGACCTCAACAAGGCTTAGATATACGAATATACGAATTGAAAATGACATATGCGCAGAGGTGACGCAAGCCAGCTAGAACAAGAATGGTCGCGCTTGCACTTGCGGAAGGTACCAGGTTCTCACTCCTTCCCGTGCCTGCTTTCACATGACCCACTTATCCAGGCACAAACACACTCACCTCCATGGATACTGCTTACTTTAACCACACTCACCCCAGCCACTGCAGTACCGACTGTTGATTCAACTCGACTGATTAATAATCGCTCTTATTAACCATCTCCAACCCGCGATAGACACGCATTTCTACCCTGCAATGGCTACTTCCCAAATCGGTCATGGCCAGATTGGCAAGATTATTGAAGGTATTCCGAAAGCATTCAAAAGCTGACAAGAATATTGATACTGACATCGTGCAGACATGGAAGAACTCCTACCTTCGGAAACCATCGATAGGGCTGACTATCGGCGCTGTCGCACAACCTACGGTCTTTTATCCACAGCATACAAGCGCGCGAACCATTCCGACGAACCAGAGAAGGATTACAAGGAGTTGCAGAAACTTGAGAAGACTTTGCGTGACCGTCTTTCCAACCTTGACCCTGCCAGAGGTCTTCCGCGCAAATTCCAGGGTCCGCTCGACAATCTTAAAGCAGCCATCGACGGTGCTCTCGAGATGGGCGTAACGGTCGAATTCCTCATTGAAGGTCTTAAAGATATCTTGAACGAGAAACCAGATGCTACACCTGCGCCAAAGGTAGAACCGACTAGGCTGGTGCCTGAAAAGCGCCTTCAAAGGTATCTAGAGGAGCTTCGCGTCGAGAAGGACAAGAATCGCAAACTCAACGAAGAGAACAATCGCCTCATACTGGAGCTCAAGCAATACAAGATGCGAGAGGATGCGAGCTCCAGTTGGCCGCCTCTCAGTGAGCCGCCTCTCAAAAAACGTCGCGTTGACTAGAATACTGATGATTCAGCCCAGGGTAATACACACGGCGGGCAGGCTTCTACTTAGGTTTCGAATGAGTTAAAAGTTATGTACGTCCAGTCTTGAGTATACCGTCATGCTGCGGCACGTTGACAGGAGTGCAGGTCGGATTAAATGTTTGCTGGTGGAGAGGGCAGGAAAATGGGAAGGAGTTGTGTCATGCGCAGTGTGGGACAG
The DNA here is from genome assembly GCF_024043155.1 of Alternaria arbusti. Classification (NCBI taxonomy): domain Eukaryota; kingdom Fungi; phylum Ascomycota; class Dothideomycetes; order Pleosporales; family Pleosporaceae; genus Alternaria; species Alternaria arbusti. The sequence goes on along the minus strand of NW_026249951.1, from coordinate 31,948 downwards.
CATTCTGTCATAGTCCTGTTGCTTATGCAGGCAGGTGGTCTGTATGACGACTGTATCATGAGACTTGGCTTGCAACGGCTTGGTTTTTAAATGCTTAAATAATTCCATCGCATGGCGACGTTCGTGATGGTAACACTGTGATGTTCCTTTTGCTGCAGCTGTCGCGGGCAGCGGATGACGTATGACGCAGCCTTAGAGTGGGGCTTCGCGAAGAGGTTTAGCGCTTACCGCTCGACGCGACGCGTCTTGTCTGAACCCTGTTGGGATGCCAGACACCTGCAGAACGAGACGTCTCCTTTGTGCGAGCCAACATGCCTCGGCCTAAACGAACCGCGTCCGTATCGCAATTCTCGCCTCCGAGCAAGCGCGTAGCCAATGACGCTGCGCGACATGAGTCTTCACACCCGCTAGGGTCACGACACGCCCCAGTGGAGCTAGACTCGAGCCCGGAAGCGGAAGCCAGCACGCACACAGAGCCAGCAAGACCTATCAACCCACCCGCCCAAGCTGAGCCTCCTCTAAGCAAAGAGCAACAACGAGTTGTTGATCTTATCGTAGACGGCCATAATGTATTTTACACAGGATCCGCCGGCTGCGGCAAGTCAACCATTTTGCGGGCCTTTGTCAAGGAACTGAAGTCGCTCGGCAAGGTCCGTATCTGTGCGCCGACAAACCTCGCCGCGTTGAACGTCGGTGGCTTCACGCTTTGGTACGAGGTAAAGCCCCACATCTCTGGACATCTGATTGACGTCTAGTTAGGTCTTACGCTGGCTGGATAGTGCCTGATGTAAACAAAGATTTGGACACATTGAGAAGAGATGCTCACAGGAAGCAAGTCTGGAACAGGATGAACAAGACGGATGTCCTCGTCATTGACGAGATCAGCATGGTCGAGAACAACTTCTTCACTCGGCTGAACGAAGTGATGAAGGCGGCATGAGGTTCGAGCCAACCTTTCGGTGGCGTTCAACTTGTGGTTACAGGAGACGTAAGTGTAGTAGCGACTTTGGGATATGCAAAGACTAACGCGATACTAGTTCTGCCAACTCGCCCCAGTGAAGCCTTTCCAGAACTGTTTCAACTGTGGAAAACCTTTGAGGGAGGACGATTATGATGACCAGTATCACTGTGATAATCGGAGTTGGCCGGAAAACGTCTTCCACGACGTTGACAAATGGGCATTTCGTAGTAGTGCATGGCAGGTAAATCTAAGCCTTTTTCCCATCAGACAGGGACCACATATTGACTATCACAGGAGTGCAGATTCGTAAATGTCAATTTGACCAAGATCTTTCGACAAAGCGATCGCAAGTTCGTCGAAATTCTGCAGTCAATCAGAAGAAGTAAACAAGCTTCAGAGCCATGATACAACTCTTGTGCTGACAAGTTACAGATGTAGACATCCCTGAGGATGATGCGTACACGCTTCTGAACCATGAGTGTTCAACAGAAGGGGCAGTGGAGATATACCCACATAGAGCAGACGTCCTTCGCATCAACAACAAGTGCATCAATGCGCTCCCATCTCAACCTTGGCGGTTCGCTTGCAAAGACTACTTCAACTGAAACCAGACCACCGTAAGGCGAACCCAGAGTTCAAGAAATACAACTTCAGAAACAAGGATGGTACGCTGAAAGAGCTGGTGAGTCGCCACTTGTCGCATACATAGACATCGTACTGATCTTTCCTCCGCAGGATCAACACAGGTATGAATCAGTCTTGCAGTTCAAAAAAGACATGCGAGTTGTATTGCAGCACAATCTGGATCCTGAAGCTGGTCTGGTCAACGGGTCACAGAGGGTCATCGTAGAATTTGAGGAATATGACGAGAGAAAGCTACCCCGGGCCCGTAAGGAAAGTGAAGAACGTGGAAGCGATGGGTCAATTCTCGCTGGATCACACGCCGCGTACGAGCACCATGAGATCCGGAGATATGCCGAAGAAAACAATTACCAGCCTTGGCCGGTAGTCAAATTCGATGACGGTCAGACAAGGACAATTTTCCCAAATTGTTCGAGCCTCGAGCTGGGCGACACTACGCCCTATAGCCTCTTGTCCAGGACTCAGATCCCACTCATGGCAGGCTATGCTATTACCGTCCACAAGGCTCAGGGCATGACAATAGACAAGGTCAAGGTCAACCTGCAGAAGGCTTTTGATCCAAGCCAAGTATACGTTGCTTGTACGTCAAACCATATCTACCCCAGTGATACCAAGCTAACAGCGAACACAGTGAGTCGAGCGAGATCATTGCACGGTCTGGAAGTTACGACTCTTCCGAAGAAGCATTTTGGTGGTCAAGCGCCAGAGGTGAAGGAATTCATGGATTCCTTCTCCTGATGTGACCTATTTGATTGGGGGTCGGATATTTCGCGCAATTCTCGAAGCGTATGCGGTACTCACACTCTGCGAAGTAGCGACTAGCAACAGAATTCGCATCTTTGATACTGTTTTACCCATCGCTAGCAAACAACAAGTCTCGTAACTCTTGCCTTGTCTCCAAACTTCCAAGCTCGCATGTGATATACGTCTGCTGTGTGTGTCTGTGCAAGACTGATTGTACAACGCGATCATCTCATACAAGGCAAAGCTGAACAGTTCTGCAGACTACACTTGGATGAGACGAGCAAAACAGAACAACTTGTAGTAATGTACGCTCCATGGTGTTTAACCTTTCCTTCGTTGAGGTGCAGTCACAACAGAAAAAGAAAGAAACTTGGCTACTCTGAGCAGCGGAGCCGAGGCGATGATCTTGGAGCTAAGAAGGTTGGCAGCGCAAGACCATCTCAAGATAAGAAAGCTTCATCGGTGTGGCGCGCATGATGAGAAAGCAGCCAAGGGGCAACACTTCGTCGTCCAGTTACAGATGGGAAAAAGCCGGAGCATTATTGATTAGGCTACTGTATGAGTCGTTGGTAATCACAAAATATCTCAGAGTAGCCATGGCTGTCACGGTAAAATAACGTTGAAAGAAGGGGTATATTAACATTTAAGATCACCTATATGAAAGGCGAACATGATGTATCAGTCGATAATGGAAAAATTCATCGACTGATAATCAACTCAAGGACACTTGAACGGTCCATAGACCGTACACTAAACTCATGCAAAGACAAGCTTAAAAGATGCGGTTCATGAAACGCTTCCATGCGGGCCAGGTGGCAATCTCGGCACGCTCCGCGTTGATGAGGTCCCAGTCGAGCTCACGACGACCAGTGTCAACGTCCATCTGGGCAGTTCGGAGCCATCCCTCGCGCTTCCAGAAGTATCCGGCAACCCAGAAAGCAGCAACGACGAAGATGGCGAGGTATGCCTGGAAGAAGTCGGTGGCAGTACCAAGCCTCTTTCCAATAGGGGAAACGGCAGTGTAGAACTGATGTTCATGTTAGCAAAATGCACTACAAAGGGGATCAGATGAAGTCTTACCTGTGCCATCAAAACGATGACAATGATGATAATACCGATCCACGAACCAATAACACCACCAGCGGCCTTGAATGGGATCTCATCCAGGGTGTGTCCGTGGTAAGCCCAAGCCTTGCGGAAGCGAATATGGGCAAGGCAGATGGAGCCCCAGGTGAAGAGAGCGGCAAGTCCAGACAGAGAGACGAACCAGTTGAAGATAACCTCACCGGTTGAGGCCAAGTTCATGTAGGCGAGGGGACCCCACATAAGAATGAAGGCAACGGACCAGAGAGGACGTCCGGCACGGTCGACGTAGGTGAAGAGCTTAGGAGCGTAACCCTGGTCAGCAAGGGCGGTGAGGGTACGCGAACCACCGTAGACACCAGAAACACCGATGGAGACAACGGAGATCATAATGACAACGTTCATGAAGCTGTCAAATCCAACCAGACCAGCGTTCTTGCCAGCAATGACGAAGGGCGAGGCGTTGGCGTCACCGGAGGAGTTACCGATGAGACGCGAGTCAGTGTGCTCGACAAGCAGACCAACGAAGGTGAGACCAAGAATGTAGAACAGGGTGATTCGCCAGAAGACCTGACGGATAGCACCGGGAAGGGACTTCAGAGGGTTTTTAGTCTCAGCGGCAGCGAGACCAACAAGTTCAGTTCCGGAGAAGGAGAAAGCTGCGGTAACGAAGACGGTGCAGAATCCCTTGAAGCCGTTGGCGAAGGCACCGGGGTTGTACCAGGTACGCGCTCCCCAGTATTCAGAGTACATGCCGTTGCTTGGTCCTCCACCGAGAACCAAGACCAAGGCGATGATCATGAAAACGACGGTTGCACCAAGCTTGATACACGAGGACCAGAATTCTTCTTCGGCGTATCCCAGGGTACCCCAAATGTTGATGAAACAAATGAATAGCCAGAAAGCCGTGATGAAGACAGCGACGTTGACTGGCTTGGCCCCGTCCCAATATTGGACTGTGAAACCGGCGACGAGAAGTTCAAGTGGTAAGACGATGGCCCATTGGAAGACGTAGTTCCAACCCATGGCGAAACCCCAGGATGGATCAATGAAGCGAGAGGAGTAAGTGTAGAAACCACCGGAAACGGGGTACATAACAGCGAGTTCACCGAGAGCGTAGACTGCAATCCGTGTCAGTTTTGCTTGCGTGCGCAAAACAAGTGTGAACTCTACATACCGACGTTGAAGATCATTATACCCATGATTGAGAAATCAATGAGAAGCGTGGCAGGGCCCTGAGTAATTGTAAGTTCATATCCAGAAATGACCGCATACTGTGCAACTTACACCCCTGGAAAGAGCACCACCGGAACCGACGAAGAAACCAGCACCGATGGAACCACCGATGGCAATCATGTGAAGATGGCGAGTCTTCATGGACTTGTCGAGGACGACCATGGGGCCTTCTTGGGGACGACGCTGGAAAGACTTCATGTTGAGACCGTTACGGGTCATGAAGTCCTCCTGGTCGCGCCAGTCGGCGGCCTCCTCAGCATGACTTTCGACAGTCGGGTGAGGGACGGTAGTCTTCTCATTAGGCGGGGTCCCTTTTTCGTAGTCCATGATGGGCGGTTGGACAGGTCAGTGCTGGGGGTAGAAAAGACTGATGAAGTCGAGAGAGACCCTGGGACCGGCTGCTCTTTAATGTCAGATATGGATCAGCGGAGGGGGAGGCAATTGACATTTATCCAGTCCAGGTTCGAGATGGCTCGCGGAAAGAGCGACAGGGACCCCCGTTCATTGATGCACGAGGCGCACGAGCCGACAGCTTGGCACCCCTCCATCACAGTGAAGGGCCAGGCTGACGAAAGATAGACTGGCGCCGTGTTTGGTTGGCTGGTCGTGTGCACCCAGAACAAGCGTTCGCCGCAAGCGGGTAGCGCTAACAAGGACGGTGAATTGGCGCCCCGCCGCGGCTCTTGGGATTAGCTTGGGACCTCCCCGCAACAGCAAATCGGCCGGTGGCGCATAGGGCTTGGTGTGAGCTTCGAGGGGGCCCTTGGTGCCCTTTGGTCAGACCCGGTCGCTGGGCGGAGATTGGTCCCAAACAAGACTGATAACGAATGCGCGACCTGCGAGTAAACGCGAGGGACAGATTTAGCAAAGTTCTAGCAGGCTTTCTAGAACGCTGATTGCAGTGCTGGGCTCCCTTGGCTACCGCGGTTGTCTTCGGATCCAACGCCGCTTTCCTTGCCAGCTGCCCCAATTGGCGAATCGAGGTTGGTGCATACCGGCCGTCTTATCTGCAGCCGGATGGTTGCGCTTACTTGGTGTAGTCTGGAGAAGCCTCTCACGTGCCCCACCTCCATGTGCACCTGCCTGGGCCGGTCTAGCGCGTTCGCTTCCGTCATCTCCGCCTCGGTTAGCCCGAGACGCGATGCCTCTCCAACATTACTGTTTGTCAACCACTCCATCGGTGGCGCTCCGGGGCGCTTCAGTCTTGCCATCGCGAAGTCCGCGAGTAGGCAAAGCCAAGCGCTCGTGATTGCGGCGTGTGTTGTGTTATCGGGCGTAATGGGCACTGCAGTATTGCGTTACATTGCCCATCTAACCTCGCATCCTAGCACGACAATCCCTCGCTCGTTTCAGTTTCCTCGATAATTAGGCCCGTCTTCGCTCCATCACCCGCTTCGAGAACACCGTTATCACTGCGTGGGGGAACCACACAGCCAAATCCTCTCCATAAGAGGTGCGACGTCGCGTGTTTGACACCTCATGGCGAACGTTCCCATCCAACGGCACCGGCTCCCAGATCCACCGTGCTGATGCCCGAAAAACCACAATTATTTGCCCCAGGAATCGCAGCCAATCACGGAGTCAGGCTCGGTTACTTCCCCAATCATCTTAGTGCAGTATGCCAATGGTGCTTGGAATTTCTTGAACGTCTTGGAAGCGTTGCGTATCGGACCAGTCGACAAATCAATCACAACACCTTGATCCAGCAGCCTGGCCACTGTATACTGGCCCGCAGAAAATCAGGGTCTACCAGAATCCTTTATCGCGATATTGTCAAATTCGAATTGCAAACGCTCCCTCGTCTGCTCTTAGCGCGACTCCACTGATAACCACCTGTCTGAGCGTCGTATGTTGGGGTGCTTCGATCCGCGCCTGGGACCACCCTAGGATCCACTGTCATCCACCGGCATCCACTTGGTCTTGGTCTCAGATAACCTCACTCCTACCACGGCCACGGAGCCTGACGTCGCTCCCCTGGCATTCGCCTGCCATGGCGAATGTCACAATGGTATAATCCAGCGTTCCAGCGGAGCCGATAGCCAGTCTGGTGTGGTCAGACCGCAGTGTGCCTTACCCTAAAGTCTTACCGACCTTTTCGCCGCATAAGCGGCCGTGACACCCAGCACGACAGCCCACTTGCACCGAGTTGGTGGTTTCTCAGCCAGTGTCGCCGAGAATTACGCCTGCATCCGTATTACACGCCTTTATCACAGTGGACCCTGAGGTTTGCGCATAAGGTATTGTGTCGCAAACTCTTATGTTCAACATTGCTCATCAATCACACTATCTCTTTTTTTGAAGATGGTTGCTCATACGCACGACTCGGTATCAACGGCATCTCGAGCCCGCTTCGCGCCACAAATCCACTCACCGAGATTACTAGGTTACACGTCATTGATGTTTTACGGGCACCACGGGTTATCGCAACGCCATTACTCACGAGATCCTACAAGCTGATTTGCCTATCGGAAAGGATGGCATCTGGAGATTTTACGTCGATCGAGCTCCGAGACTCCCGTGGCTCGCAACACATTCTTCGCTAGCTCGTCAGCGTCCCGTTGCCACTATCTCCCATTGAACTCTCTATATCCGCGCCAATGAATCACTCAAGCTTGTATCATTCAATCCGTGGATACTTCCCAGTCAGCTTGATTCCCGTATCGAACTGGCATCTCAACAACTGTCGCTCTGGTACCAAACACGGCATATGGGTGTTCTTCAAACTCACGGCAGAAGACTCTGGAGGCACGTTTTAAATCATACAATAACCTCAGGTAACAACTCAACTCGAGACACAAGGCTCTGAGGCCTAGATATCTTCATGCGATCTACACCCAGTACAATTCTACTCTTTACTCCGACTTCCCGGTCATTTCTGCCACCAGTCAATCGTCTCCACATTCCCTTTATCGTCCAATTTGTCCCCTCTCCCTTCTTCTCGTTCCCCGAATAACCACCCATCTCCTTTTGTCTTTTCAAGAATAGCGACTGGTAGAATTCCGACTTCATCATCTCTTGCATCCTCACCATACTAGCGACGCTCCCTCTCCTCTCTGTGATGTCCTTCACAACATCATATACGGAAACCCTTCTCTTCCCCATCATACAAGGAGGCGGTGATCGTGGGAGCAAGAAGCGGGGGGATAGATCTGGAGAGGCTGAAAGAAGAAACGTCGCTTTGGTTGGCGAAGGGGTGGGTGTACGGAGAAATGTGACTGCCATTGGCGACATTGGACTGTCAAAGATTGATAGAGGGGAGGCCGGAAGGAGAGGTGCTGCCTTTGGGAAAAGGTGTTGCTGCTCTATTGGGGACTTGGGCGGAGCGAGGAATGGGTTCACTGGTGAGCTCGGCGAGACTTCTGAGCGGTCAGACGCCAAAGGTGACGGCGTGTCCGGGTCCCAGTAGGATAAGGGAGGCACGGGAGGGATTTCATGGTTGGCGTTGACCAATGCAGACATTGATGGATAGGTTGCGCGTCGTGGTGTAGGAGGACGGATGGCGCGCCATGGAGCTGGACATTTCGTGGAGATGTTCAGGGAGATTGGGCGGGGACGAGTTTGATGCATAGCGAGCAGTTGGTCTCAAGTAGAGGGCAGCAGTAGGACGTGGAGATATCGAACCTCGACTTGGCAGATCATTCATTTGACTGGCTGACTTGCTACTATAACGAGACTTGATATACTTCATTCATGTTACACCGAATCGCGGCATTGGCCACTGTTCAGAGACAATATGATTTCTCCGTGGTAACAGACTGAGACTCAAGCTGAGCACCTACAATGACAACCTGCATGTCTTTCCGATTCACGTTGTCCAATGATTTAGACTCTGGGCCAAGTTCACAAGAAAGCCTTTGCGCGGTTGACAAGCCTCAAGCATGGCACCAAAAGCAGCTAGACCATCCCCAGTCGCCGAGGCATAGTGTACAGGGGTATCATAGCGTTCCAAGGTTGTGGTGGTCTCGCTGAACGTGCGTGTAGCAGGCACAACCCATGGGGTCGCCCTTAACAAGGCCTGACAAACAAAGTGTTGATCAGATGGATCTGAGCTTGTGAAGAGGCACACTGGACACATGCCTTCGCCTCTCATTGCCAGATTCTGCACAGCTCTTGCGGGGGAGCATACCACTCGTGGCTTGCCCTTGACAGCTAGAGACGTGACAAAAATCGAGGATACGTGCTGATCTGAATCAAGAAGCACATTGTGTGTCGTGAGACGTCAGGAGACTAGACAACGTAGAAGTTTCGAAAGAGATGGTCGTGACCCATAGTGTGGAGAAGATGGCCGACCGGATGAGTCAGCAGCCTCCGAGCAAGATGAAGAAATGACGTCTCGCCAACGTTGAGCGCATTCGCAAAATCCTACGGATCAAGAGCTGCAACAGTCCAGGTCGTTGCAAGACACAAAGCGCAGGGCAAACTCAATCCGGCGACGACAGTGCAGGACGCTTCTCCGCAATCGCCAAGGCCCGCAATCTGCAGCTACTGACATCTATCGAAGCGGAAAGTTGGCGGTACGATTGCGACCTCACGACGCCGCCCCACGGTTGTCCACGACACGTCCACGATGCTCACACGAAGTGCACTGTGCCCCGCGAGGGCCTTTGCCAGCCGCTTCCCACCCGCGATCCTGGCGCCGTCATCCACCGCCGCCGTGACTTCCTTCTCCACATGCACACGACCAAGCAAGCTCCCACAACAACAGCGCACCAGCCCGAGCACCGCCTCTCGCACCACATTTCCCAGCAGACTGATAGTACGCCATGTATCGACTGCGCCCGCACAGCCCGTGGCCAACAACTCGCCCGGCGCACAACCCCAACTCACATGGAACGCCTTCTTCGCCCTACGCCGCACACGCCGGAGAATCGGCCAGGCCTGCTCGGGAGTCGGCGCCGTGGGCGTGACGTACTTTGGTCTCACCACCATGATCAACAATGGCTATGACGCGACCCTCTCCGCCCAACTGGGCGGCTTCGATCCCTTCATGCTCATGGGACTGAGCACCTTGGGCATGATGGCTGTGGGATGGCTCATTGGGCCTATTTTCGGCAACCAGGTCTTCAACCTGGCTTACAGGGGTGTGCTGGGCGAATTCACGCGGGTAAGTTACGTCTGGGGAGTGATGAGATGGCGAATACTGACGGTAGTGTGTGTAGAAAGATTCAGCCTTCTTCAACCGCATCAAGCGTCACCGCGTCGACCCTACTGCCTCTTCGCTCGCGAACCCCCCACCGGACTACTACGGCGAGAAGATTGGTAGCGTGGCTGGATACAGGCGGTGGTTGAAGGACCAGCGTGCCTTCAACCTCAAGACGGGCAGGTACCGGGCGACCAAGGCTTTGTAGAGTGTTCCGAACGGCCGCGGGCTGCAGATTGTACAGCTCGAGTATCAAATTACCAACGTCGAGCCACATACGCATCCGGTGCAAGAATACCCGGAGTACAGGAAAGAGCAGGCGGGAATGGAGCATGGTTTTGGGGTTATGTGCGTGGCAGCCGTCAGGAGTATACGAGCGAGCAGTTAGTAGGTGGCATGCTCTTCTGTTTCTTACCATGTATCAAAATATCCGAGCGACGATTCCATCATCGCACCCTCGCATCTCAGCCCACTATGTGTTTTCATACGTTCCACGAGAGAAACGAACTCCAGACATGCATGTATGTATATGTACATTCCACCTACCAGATGAATCGCATCTCCATCTTAGGAACCCACAAAAGAGGGCATCAGGAAGGCCGCAGTCCCGTTCTTCCTCCCCTACTCTACAGCCTCGCCCTCCTCCCCACCCCCTCCAGCACACCCACAACCCCCTCTCTAACCTCCCTCACAACCTCCCCAGCCCCCTTCACCTCCCTAACCAACCCAACCCCACTCCCCGCATACGCCGTCATCCTGCCCCCACTCTCCCTCCACCCCTCATCCCCCTTCCGCATCTCCTCCCGATACAACCGCGTATTCTCCTCCTGACTCATCCCCTTCTCCACAGCATCCACATAGCTCTGCGTGATAATACCGCGCGCATTATGCGTCTCCGCCCAGTTCGTGCCGCGCAGGGAATCGTAGACTTTAGTGCGCACGGTGCTTTGTCCGCCGTCGGTGGTGCGCAGGATAGCAGAGCGGTACCCAGTGCTGATGGCTGCTTCGGGGGTGGCGAGTAGACGCGTCCCCAAGACGCAGCCTGAGGCGCCGAGAGTGAGGGATGCGGTGAAGGTGCGGGATTCGGATATGCCACCTGCGGCTAGGAGGATGGGTTTGGCACTTTGGGTTCGGTGATGGAGGGTGTCGATGGCGTCACCGACTTCAGGGAGGAGGGTGACGATACTTGCGCCTTGAACGAGACCATGACCTCCCGCGTCTGTGCCTTGGACGACGAGGACATCTGGGCCGATTTGTTCGACCACTTCCACAGCATCTTTTACACTGCCTACCTGAACCCAGATCTTCGTCGAGGGAGAAGCGGTTCTACTCGCTTCTGCCCATTGCACGAGGGATGCTGTTGATGAAGGCGCGAAGAACCATACTGCTGCTGGATGGTGTTGCGCGATGATGGGTATGGCCGTTTCGAGATCTGCGCCCCAGTTTATGAAGCCGACGCCGATGGGAAGTGTTCTGTTTTTCGTTGGTAGTGCGGTAGGTGTGTCGTTCAGGAGTGTTTTTGCGTGCTGCATGTGGGATTCTAAATCTGATACGTCTGTTCCTGCGCCTATGAAGCCGATTCCTCCTGTGTGGGTTGGTTAGGATGATGTTGGAGTATCAATGCGTGTTGTGAAGCATGAGATGAGATGGAGGGGCTTGACCAAGCAGTTATCCACTACAGAAACCTAAAGGAGAATTGATGTGATGGTCTCTTCTTCAACTTACCGGCTTTCGATACTTCAACAGCCATGTCCGCTAGAGCGATCAAGCGCATCGGCGCGCCTACCACCAGCGGCGTTTGAATCCATGGGTAATCCACTTTCAATCTTTGCATGTCATCCATCATCAAATCTTCCCTTCTAATGGCAATCTTTACTCGTCTTGAATAGTCTTTAGTCTGGTTGTCGGACAGCTTTGTGGAAACCAAGTGTGAGTAAGTAGTTCTGGTAAATGCTGGGTTTCCAACTCTTTTCTACCACTCCGGTACACCGCAAAATGAATCTCTTTCAAATCCGAGGTATGTGAAAAGGTGCAACGTGATGACCCCAGTCGGATGCGTGACTAGGAAAGATGACGCGCTCCACGTTTAGAGGTTCCGGTAGACCTACCGAAAGGCTATGACATGTCCTCGGCTATGCACTATGGACCTAGTCGGCCTTATCCGGCATGGAACCTCTACAACACGACTAAACTCGTATCAAGGCATGTTACTGTTATGTTCGATTCTCATTACATCTTTTCCTCCTAGATACCCAAAAGTATTAACTAATATACTAATCCCAAAGTCTATGTTGGCATGGAACGGAACCCAGAACCTCATGCGCGCTCATGCTTGTAGAAAGCAGGATAACCGCCTGTATCTACATGCACCCATCATTAAAAACGCAAAGCTTCATAGAGCAATGAAGGGTTGTAAAGTCCTCTACAACTCCTTCTCTCTCTTCTCCCACTCTACAACACCGGGAGCCAACGGCCTGGAGAACAAACTCGAGTAGTCGGTGTTGACAATGTCCTTGCTGCCACCCACATTCCTGAGCTTGAACTCGCGCACGAATGCTACGAGAATGGTCTGCAGTTGGAGGTAAGCAAATTGCTCGCCGATGCATCGGTGCCTTCCAGCGCCAAAGGGTAGGTAGGGAGAGTTTGTTCCCTTGGAAACAACACCCCAGCCGTAGTCAATCTTCTCCTGGTCGGCGTCGTCACGCTCCTCGTCGTATTGCTGGTGCTCGGCGTCCCAGCGATGCGGGTCCCAGACGGAGGGGTTGACAAAGTGGGTGTCGAGCTGAGCGGAGAAACCAGGCGAGGACATAAGCGTGTGGGAGGTGGGTACAACGTAGTTTGTTCCATCGACGACAAGAGGTTGCTTGACCTTGCGCATGATAGAGTGGATCGGGGCGTGGATACGGAGGGTCTCCTTGACGACCTGAGTGTGGAGGGGTAGCTTCTGGAGGTCTTCGTAGGTTAGCGGTGGGAGGTCCTCACCAAGAGCCGACTTCTGCTCAGCAAGGAGCTCCTCGACCAGGTGGGGATTTTGTGCCAATCGGAGTATGATCCAGGAGATGGTTGATGAGGACGAATGTTGACCAGCCATCAGCAGCGCAATCATAATTCCGGCAATCTCGTGCTCGGGTACCGGTGTGCCGTCCTTGTACTTGCAGTCCATAAGATGCCAGATCATGTCGGGAGAGTCCTTCTTGACCTCACCCGATCTCCTCTTGCGAACGACCTCAGAGTATAGTTTGATCATCGTCTCACGCGCGTTGTCGCGTGCGCGGTTGTGGGGAAGCGGGGCCCAAGACAGCATGAAGTTGATGGGTGAGAAGCCCATGTCGAGGTCGTGGTATAGCTCAGCGAACTTGGAGTCGAACGAGTTGCGGATTTCCTGGCCCTGGAGCGAACGAGAGGCGGTGTAGATGGTGAGTTCGGCCATGACCTTGGGGACGTCAAAAGTGCCCTTCTGTCCCTTGAAAGCCTTGTGGCGCTTGACGAAGTCTTCGCATTCTTGTGTGATGAGGGTAACGTAGGAGCGGAGGGCGTCTTGGGTGAGACCGAACTTGACAAACTGTCCTCGCGTTAGCCATGGGTCGAGTATGAGACTGGGTGGTGCGCACCTTTTTCTGCTCCATGAGCTTCGAGTTGGGGCAGTCGTACACGACATCCTTGCCAAAGACCGGTGTGCAGAGCGGGGAGTAGATCTCCTCGGCGTTAACGTCCTTGATCTTTCCGTTGAGGATGAAGTTGTTGCCGGTGGTGTCGAGGCACACAGTCATCTTGCGGCCGAGGAGGATAAAGGTGAAGACATTGCCATACTACTTCCAGTCAGTCATGTTCAACCTGCCATTGCATCTCCTACACACCTTCTTCTGGTTGGCGAAGAAGAACGCATACGGGTCCATGCCATATGTGACGGTACTGCCAATCACAGGCAGCCAGTGGAACACGAGGGGCGGCTCATTGGGGTTCTTGAGCAGCAGCTGCTTCAAGACATTGAGAACGACGGCCAGCAGGATAAAGGAGGCGAAGCCGGCGGCGACGAGGACGGGAAGCGACGAGGTGGAGGTGAAGTTGCCCAAGGGGCCGGCGACATTGGCGAGGAGACCCATACTGTGCGACAAGAAGCAACAACAGAAGTCAAGGGCGTGAGGGAAAGGCGCTGTTGACGGGGACGCGCCTCAATAAATTTCCCACGGGTTGAGGCTCGCGCAGGGGCCAGGCTATCCAATCATACTATAGCCGTACAGGGCGGCGTCTGAGTGGATGAGTGGGCTGGCGGGCGGTGGGCGGTGTCGAGAGCTTGGCAGGGACCGGCTTGCGGATCCTAGCGCACCCGTTCAAAGGAGAGAGATGGCACCACTGACAGGCCATCCAGACCAAATACCCTCTCATCGTACATCGTGCCATGTCATTGGCCTGAGGGATACATCACCTTATCCACAACCCGAAGCAGGCAGTATCGAAGTGTGAGTTTTCACCCTTACTACGCTACCTAGGTACCTGGGTATGCTCTGTTATTTCACTGCGCAGTACATGTACTTATCCCTAGCCTATTCCGTTACGGCTCTTGTTCCATCAGGTGTATAAACATTACTGCGCTTTGGGTTCGTTGTTGATGTTATTCCGGCTTGCCTCCAACACGGCGTCGGCATAGCTGCAGCACATGGACCCAGCCACATACTGTTAAATTTCGACTGTTGAACATGCGACGCAGCAGCGGGCTGTGTGACAAGTTCATACTTTTGCTCTACTTAGTGCCGTTTCTCGTAGGTTGGTAGGCTGTTCGAGGCTGAGGAATCGATGCACGTAGATGAGCGCAGCCAGTTGAAGGGAGCCCTGGAGGCGTGGGGTCCACGGCTGGTAGACGCATGTGAGCAGTGGCGATGTCTCAGCCTTCTCTTTACCTTTAGATAAACCCACCATCGCTCTGGCGGTACTCTCTTTGTTGTTAGACAATTACCACTGTACCGTTCAATCCAGACGTCGCTTCCACCAGATTTAGTGGTCATGAACTTCCGCAACAGCCTTCGAAGCGTGCGTACCGCCTTCCGAAACCTCAAGCGAGACCTCAAATCGACACAATGGCTGCGAGGATTAGGGTGGTTCTTTGGGTTTGTCTGGAATTCCAGCCTTTTAGTCACTCTATTATTAGTCGCCACCGGAGCGGAGTGGTTTTCTTCTGACCTCAAGGCTTGCCAAGCGGACGGCAGTTTCAATCTGGATCCAAGGACTTACAGCATGTGGTCGTCATCTGGCTTCTTCCAAGTTACGTTAGCTGGAGGACACCTGACGTTTGCAGGAGCAAAGGCGGTTGATGTTATATGGGACGTTGTGAGCTGGCCAGAGTTTGAAGGCACGAAATTCGATACTGACAACTGATAGGCCATGGGCCGTGGAGGTCAATTATTGTTGGCGATCGTATCGTGGCGGGAGTTCGCAAGATATCTGAAGATATGCATGGAGAACGAACCTGTCAGCTATCGGCTATTTCGGACGATATTCATCGAGAAAGATGCATCGCTGATATCAACGGGCCGGACTATCAAGAGTTTCATTCGGCAGCGCAAATTACGTTCCAAAGCCGCCATGGTATTCATGGTTGCCACCATGTTATATATCCTGGCATTCCCTACACTCATGAGCGCTATGAGTGGTTACGACTCCAACGTTGTATCTCGTGTCCAAGATGGCGATGATAACCTTGTCCCTTTCGACAAGTATGCGCGGGTCCTCTATGTCATTCACGATGGCTGGAGAATCGGAGAACATGGCGATTACTGGATCAGGGAAATGGCAACTCCATGTAAGCATATTGTTCCCTTCCGTCTCTGTCTAAAAAGGACTAGTCAATGACTGAGATATGTAGATGATCCCGTGCTGAACGAAAAATATCCTTGCCGTACTCCCGAGCCGCCGAGTCGCCGCAGCTCTACGTGCAACCTAGTGGCACATGTCTCTCAATGTAAGACCGTGCGTGATGTATATGGTGTACCTACTAAGCAGTCACAGATGTCAAACAACATGGACTTGGCGGAACCCGAAACGAATCGTCGCAATTTATGGACACGCTCATAGAATCACCTGTCCTCAATATCACTGCGTACAAAAGCGAAGCTTATCTCCTCGGGGGCCAAGACTCTCCTGAACTATTAGACACAACTTGGTTGAAGGAGAACAAAACATTCGATCGCACGTACATGGAGCTCTACGGCAAGTGCCAGAACACGGGGGTAGGTCGTCACTGGGCCTTGGAGATATTGTCATATCATGCTAAGCGTTTGGTCTAGGACTATAAATGGGGATTCTCACTTTTGCAGCTCATCATCAACATGGTACTGCTGCTCGCATGGACAGTTGGGATCTATATCATGTGGATCTATACACATTTCACTATTGCGTCCAACAAAGGCTACTTTGAAGAAGTCTCTGGAGAATATCGCGCAGTCCTCGAGTTGGCAGCAGCCATGAGGATTGAGCTCGATGTTGAGGATACTGATCTCTCACTACTCAGGGAGAAGCAACTGAAAGAAAGGATTGACAAAGAGATACAGGGCGGCACCGTCTTCCGCGCATATCCCGACTCTACGCTGAAAGCTTATAGTATTCGGAACGGCCTCAAAAGTTGGTTCAAGAAGGACAAGTGGTGGTTCCTGGCTATGTTGGGTACAAGTGTTCTTTGCCCGATCGGAATAGTGTACCTCTGGCACTGGCACTGGTTCTGGTTCTGGCTTCTCGGAGTTTGGCTTGGCCAATTCTGGGCTTTCTGCTTAGGCACAACTTTGGGCAGTCGACTGCTCATTATTCTGGTTCACAGCCTTGTGGCTGGACTTACTGTAGCTGGTCTGACAACATCGTACAGGTAGAGTCATGGTGCAAAATGTCGTCTTTACTACGCTATGCTCCGTAAAATGACTAGGCCGCAGTACGTGTACTGACCCCTAGCCCACTATTTTACACTTCTGCCTGTGTTGCCGTAGAACTCCATAACCCGTTAACCCTCAGAATACGCCAGACGCTCCGCTCGAAAGAATTACCACACCATCTCAGTTTACCTGACCTTTGCTCTGTGCGGATGCAAGGCTTTGGTCAGTTGCATAGCGGGACCCGTCCTCCTCTTCCGAATACAGAGTCTGATCGCCTTTACCGCCCATCTCGACAAACTCGTTAGGATTTCGCTCATCGGCAGGCCTTACTTCTGCAGCACCATGGGTCTTGCCGTTCATCTTCGTACCGTTCTCAACTCCATTCTTTGCGTAAACTTTGACGGGCTCTTGGCCTTCAGCGGCGTTGATGACACGCGTGACTTTAACATCATTAATGCTACTAAGCATAGTGCGCTCCCGTTGTATCTTGCGCTTGGAGAAATCGAGCTTGGATATGGCCCCCGTAAGACCGTCTGTGCTGTCGGTGACGCTTATCCTGTCTTGCGTAGTCCACGGGTGCTGCAGACATTCATCAATCGATATCCGTTTCTCAACATCGACTGTGAGCATCTTGTCGATGAGATCCAGCGCAGGGTCGCCAACGGAATCCCAGTACGGTGACGGATAGTCGAAGCGGCCCATTTTGATCTGTTGTGATAATGTGTATGGGTTGTCCTCACTGTACAGCTCGTCTGAGAATGGAGGAAACCCACACAGGCAGATGTACAGGACGACGCCTAATGACCAAACGTCGACAGCTCTGGTGTAGCGGCGGTGGTTGGAATTTTCCAGAATCTCTGGCGCAACGTCTGAAACACATTAGCATACTGTCGTACTTTGCAATAGAACAACATACATGATGGAGTTCCACACAGTGTGGTTGTGAAAGATTCTTCACCGATGATTTTGGCAAGACCGAAATCAGCCAACTTGATCGACAGATCCTTATCTGTGAGCAAGATGTTCTCGGGCTTGATATCTCTGTGTACAATGTTGCGCTCATGCTGATATGTGTAAGCTTTGAATCAGAAGGTCATCTGGGGACTTACAAGGTACTTAACCGACTGGAACAATTGCACGAATACTTTGCGCGCCTCCACCTCGGTCAACTTTTGTTTCATGACGATCCAGTTGAACAGTTCGCCTTCAGTGGCGAGCTCGAGCACTAGGTAGACGCCATCATCCTCATCAAATGTGTCCTTGAGACAGAGTAGCGCCGGATGGCTAACACTCATGAGCACGGCAATCTCTTGCTGCAGACCCTCGACCTTGGACTTCTCGCCAGGACCAGAACGCTTCTCGAACTTCTTCACTGCGTACCGTACGCCAGTCGCTTTCTCTGCGCAGAGGTATACTGAAGCAAAATGACCCTTGCCTAACTGCTCCTGCATGGTATATTGTTGTCGGAATCGGTGGGTGTTGCGCTTCAACGGGTATCTGAAGACATAGCGTGCTTGGTCCAAGATGGCAATCTCGTCACCTTCGCGCAATTCGCGTCGCTTGTTCCGTCCAACGAAGATGTCGTTGACAAAGGTTCCGTTTCCAGACAAGTCTTCAAGTACAGCGACGACATCGCCGCCCTTCTTCTCTGTGAACAGCAGACAGTGACGGTTTGAGACGGTGGGTGAATTGAGGACTCGATCTGTGACATGGTCAGACAAGCGCTCCTTCGTAGGGACTGTTACCGCGACTTACCGCACTCTCTGTGGCGACCGATGAGGTAGCCACCTGCTGGTACACCGCGCTCCTGCTTCTCCTTCTCGTATTTGTCCTCCTGCTGTTTGTACTCTTCTTTGCTTACCCGCTCTGTTCCTTCGGTCTGGCCAACGAGTGCCTGAGGAACAGGACAGGCTTGTCGCCGGCGGAGTACTAGCACGTCTTTGTCCCGGCCATCCATAGGCACCAGGTAGCCCCAGACCTCTTCTTCCTCTTCATCTTCTACAGCGTACGTCCGGCTGTCGGGCGGGTAGACGAACTGGGAGAAGGGCTGGGTGTCGGATGGGGGCGACGAGAGACCACCGCGTGCCTGGCTTGGCTTGCTAGGCGGGGGACTCTGTGTGCCTTCTTTGTAGCCTTCCGAAGCGTCTCCGGTGGATTCCTTGTGGGTTACAGGCGAAGGCAACGGTCCCTGCTTAAGACGGCCGTTGGGGGGCGGCGACAGGCGCGAGTGGCGAGTGCGCTTTGGTTCGGCCTCTTCGCCCTGCGAGTACTACAGCAATTGAAGCGTCAGCGCCCGCTCCCAGTCACATACTTGGCGGTATAACGGCTACCTACGCGGTTTCGCTTGAGCTGGCTTTTCTCAGTCTGGGCCGGCATCTTGACAACAAGGGCGAGTAGTGGAGTCGAGACGGAGACGGCGACGAAGACGGGTCAATGCTGGCGCGGGTATGACTGTCTAGATAGGCAGCATAGTGTTGCGAATGATGGAAACGAATAGTAAGGGCGGGCGAGTCTGGGCCGCTAAGCTGGACTGAGATTGAACGTCCGCAGGCCCTCGAGCCTTGGACGATGTTGCAGGCAGCCAAGCCCTGGAGCCGGGGAAGTCGCGTCGCACCCCTGCCGATTTGCGCGTGGCGAGCCTGCCGCCCTGTTAGGTGTAGCCGGTGCGTCACTCCGGGCCACTCATGGGCTGCCCACTTTGTCGACTTGCAACCTGCGTCAACTACCACCCGGGGACTGTCTCCGAGTCACCCTATGACAGCTTCCTCATTTGCATTACTCAGCCCGAACAAAACCACGCACAAGCATGCTTTCAGGTTTTCCTCACCTCGATGCAATTGAGTTTGAGCAGGCCTGCGATGCGCTGCAGCGATGCTTCCAGCTGAGAGGTAGCGCGCAGCACGAGTGGCTTTCCGTGGAGAAGAGGCACCGAAATGGGTCCGTATATCTCAACATTACCACCCATCTGCCGTTCTGCGCAGATCGACCTGCGGTGCATGATCGGGACGCTATTGAAAAGGACGAAGTAGTAGACGACGACGAGGTGGGTGATGCCAGGGCCCTGATCTGCCGATACGAGCTCAGCCTAGGTAGGAAGCTCTTCACGACGCCGTAGCACCCCAGCCAGTTGTAGACTACGATGTCGTCCTATCGGATGTCTATCGCGTGCCCGTCTTGTACATCAGCATTCGTGACCCTGAGCACCGGTATCCGCCGACAATGACTACGTTGTACGAGCACTTGGTCCCCCCACAGTTCAAAGCTCAGACAGAGAATGTTGGTGTCATTGGAGGCATTACCATTACTGTGAGAAGTGCGATCCCATGTAGTGGATTCAACTAACCATCGCAGGAGCACCCACTCAAAAACAGACCCGTGTTCTTCATCCATCCATGTCAGACGGCTGATGTGATGGAGGCCAGTGTCGAGAGCGTCATAACAGCAGATAAGTATCTGACCATATGGATAGGGGCCATGGGAAAGGCCATTGGTCTGAATATGCCGTTACAACTAGCAATACCAAACGATACTTGATATTGACATGCTTGATTTACAATTCGTGTCACAGTATAATACAACTACAACCGCATCCGTACACTTGCCTTCTCTAGCTCGCCAATGTTGCCCATACCCGCCAGGCTCCACTTCTCCGCCACGAAGCCCTCATTGACTTGGTGTCGTAGCATCCCGCTTTCGGCGTAGTACTCCATGATCGACCGGGCCTCTTCCTTGGTCAGCCCGCCGACATTGATAATGTCAAGCCCCTTGGAGTCGCTGTGGAGATCCTTGAGAGCCTCCATGACGCGCACGTCTACGCTCTTGTAAGGGTTCCATTCTGGCAGTTTGTCTGCAGACTTCTGACGGGCTTCGGCTGCTTCGATGCAGTGGTCCATGGCTGGTGACGTAGGGGCGTTTGATCGTGATGTTGCGCCGAGCACCACGCCGCCGTTGGGTAGTTTCCTTTGGCCTGAAAGGTGATCGACGAAGTGGCGTACAAGAGTCAGGTCGTGAGCGTGAATTGGCTTTACTTCTGCAGACATGTATTCGGAGTGGCGCATGATATGCGACAGACCATCGAGCGCAAGCAGAATTTGTGGACGGCCGGGCAGAGATAGCTCATTCCATAACGCAACAAAGACTGGCCATGATGCCTCGGGGTTGGCCATACCAAGCGCCGCCAGCTCTTTCAGTGTAGCACCCGCAGGAAGCGGCAGGGGCAGTTCAGGCTGCGTGCTAAGTTTTGTGGCAGCAAGGAACGCTCCGTTCGACAGGAGGATTTGCTGGAGAAGATTTGCCGTGTACGTATCTTGAGTATATTGCATCGGTTCTGAGTTGGGAAGAGGCGCATAGTCTGTATGCGCGTTGACGAGGGTTTGGGCTGAGAGTTGTCAGTGGCATGTCTCTGCCTCGAAACCACAGTCCATACCTTCTGGGATGTTGATCACAAACCAGTCCCGTAGAAAACCCATGGTAAGGCCCTGAAGTACCAATGTGCTCTTCCCGCTCATCCTTTGTCCGCACAGTATCCGTCTTATCGTCTTCTTGGAGCTCTCGGCCTCGTTGAACAGCCTCGCGAGTTCAATCGCCTCCTTTCTCATCAAAACGGCTGGTCGACGGAACAGACCCCATCCCTGGCTTGTCTTGAATGCCTCGACGGCTCGCAGCGCATCCACTACAGTCTCCTGCGGCAATCCCATGACCTTGCCCTCATTCTGTTCGCTGAGAACATTGTCCTTGGTGAGGTCCCGCAGCGAAGATACTTCAAGTGCGTTGTCGTTGCTCAGAACGATGCGCTTCCGCTGGGCTTTTCGCTCTCCTTGGGCCGGCCGCTTGCCCGAGTCACCTCCCGATGCTCCTCTGCCCTTCTTCGTGTTCAAAGACTTGACGCCCTTCTTGGGGGCGGCGGTCATGCCCTTCTTCTTGGGTCCTGTCACGGCATAGCGGGCGGACGACGTGGAAAAGCAGGCTATCTGGGGGCGTAGCACGCGCGGTGCAATGCATCCATGGGCGGCGGCATCAAGCGACAGCTGCGAGAAGCTCCGGAGACACGTGGACGGCGGCATGACGGGTGGTCGAGGCTCTGGACCTCCGCAATGGGCGAATTGGCAATGCGAGAGACGAATTCTGTGATGGTCGCAGCCTCGGGAGTCCGCCGCTCGTGCACGGACTCGAAATTTATTCTGAACTTTTGGCAGCAGGCGCGCAAAGTGAAATTCTACCAAAACCACTCGACCCTCGCAAAATGTCAGACACCGAAATGGACGGCGGCGTCGCGCTCGGTGGCACTTCGCCCACGCATTCACAGCTCGCCGACGAAATCAACGGAGGCGCCATGGACGTCAAGTCCAACGGCGCACCTTCCGTCGCAGACTCGACCGTCTCCAGCCGACTGTACGTCGCATGCTTGCTTTGTCCTCTACCACACCGTTGCTGACTCAACACAGACCCGTCACGGTGAACAAGCCCACACCCTTCACCTTTGACCTGGGCAATCTGCTCGCAAACGACCCCAACCCCGTCCCCGCCGCCGCCGACGAAGCCACCCTCGCTGCCACTGCCCGCGATGCCGCTCAAGCCCTCATCAACCAGCTCCTCTCGACCTGCGAAATCAAGTCAAACTCAGAGGGCGTCCACCTTGTGCTCCCCGCGCCGACAACACCCCTCCCCCGCGAGAAGCCTATTCCCGAAGCCAAGGAGCCCACCAAGTGGGACAAGTTTGCTGCGAAGAAGGGCATCAAGAACACGAAGCGCGACACCAAGCTGGCTTACGACGAGGCCACGGGCGACTGGGTACCCAAGTGGGGTTACAAGGGCAAGAACAAGGCGGGCGAGAACGACTGGCTGGTCGAGGTTGACGAGAAGAAGGAAGCCAAGACCGGTGAGGCTCACGACCAGAGGGCGGATAATCGGAAAGACCGGAAGGAGAGGATGCGCCGCAACGAGAGGAAGGAACGCGCGAACAGCGTCAAGTCTCGAAAGGTTGGTGCGTGAGCTGGAGCACTTGACCTTTACCTGAGAGAGGCCAATTTATAAAACGGCATGCATTGGGCGGCGTTAATCTTACGGCATGTATTCGACTTACGGGCGCAGGGCTAAAAGCTTGCGAACTTGCACTTTATTGATTCTTTCCGAGGCTGCAACATTGTCTCCCAGATACCATGAGTAACCACGCCGTCGAATATACCATTTCTGCACTTTATCGAGCTACGCGTTTACTATCCAAGTGAGAATGAGTCGGAAATTTGGAAGCTTACTTCAACAAGTCAAGGTTCAGAAGTTTTGACAGGTTCAAGTCTATTGCGATACGCCTGGAGTCCGCTCTACTGTTCTGCCCAAGCTTCAATCCTGCATTTTAGAGAGTATATAAAAAGTCTGGCCGCTGGTCTCCCATCTCTTCAATCTCTTTTTCGCTCTTACCCTCAATCCAGTGGTCCCTCGCTCCCTGCCTCCTCTTCTTGTTCTCCCACGCAAGCAGAAATCGGGTCACAATGCTCCCGCCAAGCAGCCACAGCGTCAGATACGCCAGAACCACACCATGTCCCAGGAAATAGCGCGGCTTATCCCTGCTGCGGTAGATGTTCGACGAAACGACGCCATTGATGTTGCCCCAGCCTATCACAAAGCCAAGGGTGACGCCACGCTTGTACACGCCCTCGACGTTGTTGGCGGCCCAGGATATGGTATTCGCTATTGTTGCTAGTGGAGAATGTTAGAACCAAGCGATCCATGCTGCTAAATGAGTTCACTTACGATAGATACCCACGGCCCCCAAAAATGTACCCGCGTACTGAACATTCGGACTGGCAGATCCAAGCAACATGGCAAAGCCCACAATACCGAAGAGCGAGACTCCCATATTGCAGTAACCCCTCTGTTGCGTGCGATCAGCAATATAACCCACTACCACCGTCACCACAGCTGCAACTGCATACGGTGGCACGGAAAGCAGATTTGCTGTCGTAGATTTATAGCCCAACCCAGCTATGATGGTGGGCAGGAAGAGACTGAAGGCATAGAGCGAACCGTCTGCGCCCATGTAGATGATACTGAACATGAGCGTCTTCCAGTCCTTTACGGATTGCCAAAAGTACTTGGTCTGGAACTCTTCGTGCGCAGCTGAGGCCTGTTTATCGGCGCGTAGACGGCGGAGAACGCGCGCTCGGTCGTCCGGAGAGAGAAATGTGGCTTCGGCGGGGAAGTCGTGGACCATCCAGTAACTTGCTATTCCTACGAAGATGGTGACGAGACCTTCAAGGATCTGGGGTTATTGTCAGCAACATGGTCACAGGTAAGAGGAAGCGTTCAAGTTGCACTTACGAAGATCCACGCCCAGCCTGGCTTTCCGCCTACGCCTCCCATCTGCGCAATGCCAGCGGCGAGTAGGCCACCAAAACTACCAGCTAGAGCGGCAGCCGAGAAGAAGATTGCAGCTCGAATGCCGAACTCGGAACGTTTGTACCAGCAACTCAGGTAGTAGTTTACTCCAGGGAATAGTCCTGCCTCAGCACATCCCAGCCACCAACGCTACGCATCGTCAGCCAAATAACCCTTGATACCGGATCACCAACCGCAAATGACTCACCGCAGTCATAAGACCAGCATAATTATGCACCAACCCCATACACGTCATACAAATTCCCCACCAGATCATAATAAGTGGTAAGAAGATACTCGGGCGTAACTTCTTCAACAGCACATTGGTCAGCGGCTCAAAGACGGAGTAGCTGACGAAGAAGATGGTCAGACTGGCATTGTACTGGCCATCAGTCATGTTGAGATCTTCTTGCAAGCCATCGACTTTGGCGTTGCCGATGTTTGTGCGATCTAGGAAGGAGATCAAGTAGAGGAAGGAGAGCCAAGGAATTAGTCGGAAGTCGAGTTTGCGGAGGAGGGCTTTGTCCTGTGGAGTGGGATGTTAGTATATGTATGGCAAGGAGCTGAGATGTGACTTACATGCGCAGCGCGTTCCTCTTCGCTGAGTCCAGCGTCGGGATCAGGTAGGTTCTCGATTGTGTGTACATGTTTTGCCGTTTCAACATGCTCCTCGCCGATAGTCTTCTCTTCCTCGCTCGACCTATCGATTGGCCGCTCTACTCCAGAGGCCATGTTGTCGACGTAGAGACAGGGTGTGAGCTAGTAGCTGGGCAAGATGTCAAGCCTCAAACAAGCCTCAAACAAGCCTCTTAGTGAATCCCAGTGCCCAGAGCGCAGAAAAGGGTTCGCGCAGGAACGTCAAGCAACAAATCGCGGTCCGAAAGAATCACAAGTCAGTATTCTCAACCATGGAACTGGGAACTTGCTTGTCCGGAATTACCCCTCGATCAGCGAGCGAGACGCTGTCCCTTAAGAACGTCACCGACTGTCGAACCACTGGAGAAAGCGGCTGGGGTATCATCAGCCCGAGGCTATTGAGCCGCCTATCATCTAGTCCACTCATGATGATCTTATTCCGATGACGGCAACGTCTGGTGTGCTTTACTCCAGGACCCAATCCCCACCATCCACTCCCTAGCGCTTGCCGATCCCTGGCTTCACCATGGGAATTTCTCCCGCGGAGAGTCGGGGTTCAGAAGTAAGAGCGAAGTGCTATTGATCTGAGTTTCTGACTGACTGCATGATGATGCCAAGGCTTTGTTTCTATATCCTCAGCGTTTAATCCTATCCTTGGATCTATCCATGCTCAAAGCGGTAATGTGCTGTGGTTGTGATGAAGAGGCTCGTGTCGCATGTGACCCACTATTCACATCCCCCGCTAGTGGCCGCCTAGAATATACGATACAGCGTGGACAGAACGTATTTGATGCCGCCTCATCCTTTGGACGAGACGATGTGCACATTTTTTCAGATCTCAACGGCGCAGTATTATTGATGCCGAGGATTGAGGCGTCGCATGCCGAGCATTCAAGCGTGAAGGGCCTTGCAACGTGTGCGGGGGTCAAAGATGCGGGGGACGGCTAAGCTTCCACATAAGCATGCGCTTGTGACGTTGCTTGCTTAGACATCATCAAGTGCTTATCTGCTAGCAATACGGATATAATCTTGCGGAATTAATCACTTCTCGACACTGTAAGTCGAAAAATGTACAGCTTGTTAACCCTTCTCGCGGGAGAGTGTCATTAGATCCCATGAAGGAGAGGCGCGGATTGATGCGCTGATGCAAGGCTCAATACCTGTCCATTCTGTGCTTCCTGCCGGACTTCCCTACTGCGGTAGTGCCGAAATCGCTAAATGCTTCAGCATGGAGCCACCATGATAGTATCCACACAGCGTCTCGTGACCAACAATGTGGATATTAGGGTTAATTGTTCATGATCGTTTTCCAAGGCACGCGCCTGCGTTATCATCCGGTCTGTGTGTAGCCGCGATTTCAGAAGCCTGTTTCTCACAAGTATCTTGAGCCAGCGCTCCACTCGATGCGGGCCCGCTCTGGTCAATTTTAGCCTCCACATACTCATTCCCTTCTTTCCTTTCAGGTATGAGGCCGAATAGCCCGGATCGCTTTCTGACGATGGCTAAATGGACCGCGACGATGACATTGAGTCCTGTGAACGCCAGCATGACTTGGAACTGCCTATTGTCTGGCACGGTGGTGCTAATCAGCATGTATGTCTCGTATAGCTATATTTCCAGGGAACTGAAACTTACAGCTGTTACCAAAGACAACACCAACACGATCCCTCGCCGCATCCGGTAAGTGCGCAATCAACGATGTTGAACTTTGCATTTCCCTGATTTCCTCGCGACTCAAAAAACTGGATAACCCTGTGTTCAAGTGCTCGCGATGGATTGCAGAGCAGATGGCGACGGCGACACATCCGCCAAGCGTCCGCACCATGTTGAGCGCTCCGGTACCGACAGCGATGTCCTTTTCTGGAATTGAGGTAGCGACAAGCACGAAATATGGCGGACTTGCAAGACCCAAAGCAAGACCAGTAATGATTTCGTAACCGTACAGTCCAGGCCACAGGTGAGAGTAGGTCGGCAAACTACTAAGAAGTCCAATACCAACGCATACGATCGTGGTGGAGCCAATCAAAACGATCTCAACTGGTACCTTCTTTACTGCTAGTCCAGACGCCATGGCACCAACCGGAGTCACAACGGTAGCAGGCAGCAGAAGGATACCGGCACGCTCCGCGCTTGTAAAGTTCACTCCCTGAAAGCGTTGTGGCAGCTGGACGAAGACAACGTAAAAGGCGAATCCTAAGAGGAACTGACTTCTGTCCTGCCGTTAGCGGAGTCCGACTACAGTGTTCCAGACTTACAATAGAGTCAACGCCATGGATGCATTCCGAAGAAATTGTACAGGAAAGACGGGGGCTTTCTGCGTTCTGGACGATATCCAATACTCGTACAACCCAAAGAGTACCAGGAGAGCGATTCCAGCTACAAGTGGTCCGATGATAACACCACTGCCCCAGGCATGCGACACACCGGCTTCCTGAAGGGCGTAGATGAGAGGTATAGGCCAGCAGACAGACAAGATGCCACCATAGATGTCCAAATGGCGTATGCGTTGCAGATTCGTTCTACCGTCGTCGAATGCAGGCATCGAGAAGAACAACATTGCCATTGCGACACCGATGATGGGGCCACTAATGCTAGTCAGCTCGCACATCTCAATAGCCGGCACCTTGCATACTTCATGAAGAATATCCATCTCCAAGTTGTTCGATCAGCGATGATGCCACCGAGTAGAGGCCCTAGCAGGTTTGCCAAAGCGAATACCGAGCTTACGATCCCAGAGTAGAAGCCAATCTTCTCAGGTACAATCATCTTCATGATGGCGACGAATGTCAAGCTGTAGAGGCCAGATCCTCCAATGCCTTGGAAGGCGCGGAACACGATTAGTTGAGTCATCGTCTGCGCTCCGCCACAAGCCATGGAGAATACCAGGAAGATTGACGCGCAAAGTAAGAGTAGACTCTTGAGGCCCCAAATGTCGCTCAGCTTTGCTGTGATCATCAAGAATGCTGTGCCGTTAGTCCGGTGATGAAGCTGCGATGGATAAGTCTTACAATTATAGGTCAGTAGATACGCGGTAATCAGCCATGCTGCCTGCTCAAGAGCACCGAAATCGCTTGAGATTTTGATGAGCGCGGTCGTGACGATGGTAGTATCTAAGGCAGATAAGAAGAGACAAAGCCACAGTCCAGTAATAATGACGTGTAATCGACGTGAGCTGATGTTCGGTACGATTGGCACAGTGGAGGGTGTGATGTCGCCCGTAACCCGGCTACTGTCATCATCAACCATGATGTTGTCGAGGTCGAGACACTTGTCCGTTCTCCGTCTTACTATAAATTACCAGCCACGTTCGGGGCGCAATCACATGTGCGAAGGATGAAGCCCCTGCAGCAGATACAGGGCTCGCACGGATTGAGGTCAGCTGTAGAAGGCTGCATCCGTCCCAATGGAATGCATGCTTCTAGGCTGCAGCGGGGTAAGAAACGGAGAGCGCAGGCTCGAGAGCTGCTGCATTACGATGCGCCAGACTGCAGAAGGTCCGCATGCCTTTGACAAGTAGGACGCCCTGTCCCTATGCTGCGGTCCTTGCGTGTCCAAAGCGCGTTCGCTTGGGGTAACGCGTGGAGGAGAAGCCGCTCTTCCGAATTTTCTCCCCTTGAATACAGCACCTTCAATAACCTCTGCATCGCTTTCCATCTCGCAACTGTATGCCCAACCGAAAAAGCAGGGGAACCGATTCTGGGTGAGTATAGTAATCTTGGGATGTACAAACGCATGCATGCAGGCATCGATGCGCCTCACAGCCACTGAAAGCCGTGACGAGCGGCCGCGAAAGCTGGGAACCCCCCTATTTTCTTGTACCCCCTTCAGTCGTCCTCAGCGATTTCCTTTAGTCGCAGCGCTTTCTTTTGAACGTAAAGTGCAGGTAACGACTGTTGGTTGGTGTTCGTGGTTTCAAGCCCGCCACGCGAAACTCGCGCGCGCCTGCAGCTGTGACGTCAAACGCCGATGGGACGCGACTTCCATCCTAGCAGTACCGCGCTCTCACTTCCTTAGGTGCATTGCCCGCGTCCACATCTTCAACGACACTCCGCTATCCTGCTCGTGTAGGGCGAAAAATGCTAATTCCATTCTCTTCTACTTTCCTTTATCGCAATGACTTCAATCTCGTTTGAAGCTGCTCTCAAGCTGCCCGACAACGACGCGTCCAATTTACGCCTCTACAAACTCGTCTCTGCACGCGACTTCAGCAGCTCGAGTCTTTCTTCAGTCGCGCAGGACTATCTGACTAGTTTCTGCGATCCTGGTCTTTCTTTAATCCGGCGGCGATGGATCGGCATTGCGCTCGCAGGCATGCTGGAAATGCCGGCGGTGGCCACACACATCGGGGCATCGACTAAGCGTCTACGCAATCTGGGAGCCATCATTCTGAGCGAAACTGAACAGGAGCAGATCAAAATTATTGCTGGTATCATCATACGGCAGGCACTGGAACAAGGGATCGAGTACAGCAGGTTCTGGTCCACGGGAAAAGTCGGACACAGCGCGCCGAATTTTCCGCTCCAGGCCGATGCCGAATGGATGCAGAAGTTCCAAGGCTTTCTCGATATTCTGAGCGACCTGGCACTCGCGAGACCAACCAACGAGCCCTCTGTCATGTACCTAGTGTCACTATTCGCCACAGATGGGTTCAAATGGCGGGAGTCAAGCGCTACGTTCCCTATCGCGCTCATTGAGGCTGGAGTGTTGACCATTATCGCGCCCGATGAGTACCTGAAAGACTGCCAGTTTGTAGACATACCAGTCGAGCACATTCTGAACACGCGATCAGAACCGTCGAAACTACACAACTCACAGGCTCAGCGTACAGAGCATGAACCATGGGATCTCGTCATGACACTCACATCCGAACCCTGGAGCTACCGTCTCAACTCCACGCAACGCATTGCGACTGATCTATCGCTAATGTTCAAGCATTCCGGTGATGCAATAGAGTGGGAGAGTTGCATCAAAGCCCATCAGAAAGAACGCGAACCTCGTTCGAGAGTGTCTCGAAACTTGCCTATCGATGCGAGCTCGCCTTCGATCCGACAGTCAAACGCAAGAAGATCGCTTCGAAGTGGCTCCCAGACGCTTCGGACAGAGCGTGTCACCTCCAAGAAACGTACGGCAGACAGTAGCGATGCGACAGCTCTGCAACTCCAGTCACAGCATCCATCGTCGACATCGAAACGCATGTACGGCAAAGGAAAGCTACCCCGTGTATCTCAGGCCACCAAACAGAATATCTTCAAAAAGCTCAACTCGGAAGATGAAGCTCTTGATATGCTTATAGAAAGCAAAAGGAATACCCACACTACTTCTTCGGACAAAACAAGTGTTGCTTCATCTCCCCAAAGAAAATCACGAAGCTCGAAGACTGTCTCGGACAAGGAACCAGCCAAGACTAATACTAAGGCACGCACATCGCACAGTAAGGATGAAGCAGACGACGATGAAGATTTCATACCAACTCAGACGAGGCCGAAAAAGAGGACAAACCCCAAACGCAAAGCAACACCAGACCCCATGGCCGATGCCAACCCGAGAAAGAGATCCCGTAAAGAGCCGAGCAAAGGTACGAAGTCGACTGTGACCGGCGTGAAACAACTGGCGAAAACTCTTCCGCTGGCGAAACCATCAAAACCTCCATCATCCGTCCCTTCGTCACGACACACCTTGATCGGAGGACTTCTGGGTCTTCAAAGACCTGCCAAGATCTCCGAGAGCCCGTTCAAGAAGCCAACATTACCTGCAAGAGTCGCTCAAACACCGTCAACTCCTACCAAACCGAGTAGAAAGCCTGTGGGAGTACCAGTGCGGCCCCAAACCCCTGTGGAAGCACGGAGATGTTCTGGAGATGATGCTTTACACTACATGGCATCGTCACCGCCTGTGGCTGACGAGGCCGAAGAGAATGATGAGTGGCATCATGCGATTGCTGTCGAGGCCGCAATGCTCTCCAGCAACAGCAAACCTACCCCCGCGTCACCAAATGCAGAATCAACAGCGATATCTGGTCACGCTGATCGTGAGGATATAGCCTCGGAGAAGAAGACAGGAGATTGGCAGACCGCGAAAAGCGACCCCTTTGGCCGACGATCTGCTGGGAAGAAGGCCACATCGTTCATACGCCGACTGACTGGAGAAGGTTCATTGAACGAGGACATAGCCCCTGAGATTGACGTTTCAAACCAGCGGCCTTTGCTAGTCGCCGGTTCTAACGCAACTGAAGCCTTACCTTCAATTGCAGCGAGTCGACCATTCCTACAAAAGACGCCTTCGGGTGGGAAAGAGGCGACTCTTACAGAAGGAGATACGAACAAGGCGCACCCAAATCCCAAGGTTGCGAGCCTTTATACGGGCACAACAGATCATCAGACACAAGAGTCGAGAGATCAAGGAGTGCAACAAAAGGACGACACAAGGAGACATAACGAGCAGGCTGGCACACATTCAAAGCCCACAGCGCTATCCAAAGAGAAGACAACGACCCGAAAGGTACCCGGAGATGCGGTAGGAAAAGAGACGACTGTACCCACCTTGCCTTTCAACTCGCGGTTCATCGATACTACTCAGCCAACTGTTCAGGCCGACCAAGAAGCCACTGAAAGTACAAGGAACTTGCTCGAAGAGACTCGGCAGATCGTGGACCAACCGCAACAACTCAACGAAGGGATCCGGCAATTGAACGATGGTGGGCCTATCGAGCAGGCGTATCACGAGGACGATACTCTGATCGGTGGCGGTGAAGACAATCAGGAAGCTGACAATGACTTCTTCGACGCTTCGCCAATACATCTCCAATCCTCCCCGCCACACCTAGGCTCTTCTAGTAGCCATAGCTCGACCTCTGCCGTACGCGAGCCATTAACGGACCCACCTCTACCAACATCACAAGCAGAAGAGATGGACTGGGAGGCGAGTCTGCAGCCGCACCAGCGCGATCTTCATGAACTGATGATAAGGACTTCCAAGCGGGTTATGCAGCACATTGTCGGCAACGAGACTAGTGTAGACGACATCGCTGAGATGTACGCGCAGGATGGCGAGCATGTACTGAGCACCCTGATCAAGCGACACGACACCGACTACGAGGATGTCTTCCAGGGTATGGAGAGCACAAAGGGAAAACTCCGGAAAGAGCTTCAGCGAGCCGCCAAGCAGATGGCGAAGGACAGAGAGAGGGTCGCTGCTATTGCTTGATTCTTGTGGAGTTCACCATGCAATCTTATGAGAGAGATCAACGCTTAATGGGGGGGGGGTGGGGGGGGGGTG